>NC_056737.1:1817787341-1817934841 GCF_019279795.1 Protopterus annectens | reverse complement strand
TATGCTTCTTCTGTTTCGTTTACTTGCTTATTCTATTTCTTGTAACATGTGGTATGTTACATATGGAAATAACTATTGTATGTGACTATTACATGCGATGTGGGACATAATTATGTCATACGGTCGCAGGATATTTTACATTTATAATGGTTTTGGTATGGACACATCTGCCCAGATGTGTACTGTCCCTCACAATGTGGGATAGGTGGTAACCCTGACCATTGGGCTAGACTTAGCTATTGGCGGCGCACTAACATGATGCATTTCACTTCCACTTGGTATAACTATCAACACTGCATTAGAATACGGGCACACGGTTTTAAATGTCATTTGTTCGAGGGATGGAGACTCGATATTCGCTAACGTGCATTTGTGTTTGCTTCTTAATTTTGTGTTCGCAAAAACTATCTTGCATGCTTTGCATACGTTTCAGTATCCACGGACACTGACAGGTGTGATTACTATTGCAGGCAGACTGTAATATTCAGCATTTTAGGTTGACGTCAACAGCTGACATTTCCACGCCTCCGTGCGGCGCTTCGACATGCTCCATGCACTCACGCTTGTTTCCTATGCATGAGGATGTGGCGGCAGTGCACCTTCATTAATATACATATGGCGCTACTGCACCATCTACATGCAGCACGGTCAGCACAAGCCTAACGCTGGTCTTGCGCCAAGCTTCATGAATCCTGGGGCTAGTCATTGTCAGTCAACCAATACATAGCTCATTCAAATCCTGCCTTCTTTTAAACCTCATTCCTCCTCTGCATGTATTGATCCCACAATTCCCATTTTTTTCCTCTATAATTTGCTCTTACCCTTTTCAAAAGATACCAGTTCCAGTTGTTTTATCTCTGTTACTATCTTCAGTACTGCTAGTAAAGTTGATTTAGACTTTGATTTCCATTTTCTAGTAATTGCTTTTTTAGCAACCATCATAATTAGACTCAGCAAGATCTTACTAAGTCTAGGCAATTCCAATTTGTATTTTAGCTCAAAAAATAACTTCCTTAGTTACACCAATTAGCTCATCCAGCATCTCCAACAGAGCAGTCTGCAGGGAATCTTTAAAGTTTGCCAACTCATTACACTCCCAGACAATATGTTCCCAGTTACCTCTTTCTTCCCCATCACACCTCCAACATTTGCTGTCTACCCAAGGAAAAATTCTTTGGAGTCTACTTGGGGTAAAAAATACCTATGTAAACACTTCCAAGCAAAGATCCTAAATCGTCTAGACTTTTGGCCAGATACAGTAAAGCCTACACAGTGTGACGTGCACATGGTAGTGCACTGTTTTTAATTCAATAAGTACTACATGGTGTGTAGAGCCCTGCACGGTCCTGCATACAAGATAAACACCGTGGCATGCAAATTACAGCCTAAGCAGCTGAACTTCATGCTAATCAACCAATCCAAGATGGTGGAGCTGTTCAACAAGCTATAAAGCAACCGTGTAGACACAGTGCTGGTTTTCTCTGTGAATACCAAAACCTACTGGAATACAGTCATGGAAAGGAGACTACACAGAAAAAATGTTAGGGGCTCCTGTTGCTTTAATTCATGTGTATGTCCAACAGGCTGAAGTCTATGCTGCTGCTGCTGCTGCTGCTAATAGACCAAGACCAAGGCCAAGAAGGAGAAATGTGGAAATTGTAGGGTGGATAGAGACACACTACAGAAACTCTACAACCTCTGTCGTTCTCAACTCAGAGCTGTGGCAAACTGAGGGGAAACCATCCCAGTGGAGACAAAGATATATGTAGCATTTAGAATCAGAGGTACAGGTACTTTCAGAGACCAACAGGCATCAGCATCCAGGATCCTCCATCAATTCTTGAATGCTATGCTCCAACATGCTAGTGACCACATATATTTCCCTGTACTTTTGAGGATGGGGTCATTACTATGTAGGAGTTCTACCCTGAAGTACTGGGTGCTATAGATTGCGCACACATAGAAATTAAGGCACCACCCGGGGAACACGGAATGCTCTACATTAACAGAAAGGGCTTCCACTCTATTAACTGCCAAGTTGTATGTAATGCCAATGGAATCATCTTAAACATTTGTTCTGGCAAACCAAGCAGTTACCATGACTTACATATCTGGCACACCTTCCAACTGTATCAGATGTTCACTAGGGGGGATATCCCACAGGGTCATTTATTGGGGGGATAGAGGTTGCACACTGGAACCATGGGTGATAACACCCTTCAGAAATGCACACACACCTGCTGAAGAACACCATAATGAGGCATTTGCTCAAACCAGAAATATCACAGAGCATGTGTTTGAGCTGCTGAAGTCACAGTTCCAGTGCCTAGACACATCTGGTGGAGCCCTGCAGAACAATCCATGGACATGTACTGAAATATTCACAGTACGTACCATGCTACACAACATCATCCTGAGAAAACAGCTTCAGCATGCTCAACAAGGGGAAGCAGCACACATTCCCACCACCAATGCCAAGTTCACCACAGCCATACATAGGTGAATGGTCAGTAGGCTTGCTCAATATGCCCTTGCATTGGCTAAAAGACAACACATAGTACACTCACTCACCACCTAAGGGCCTAAAACCTTCCTCCTATGCACATAACTATAGTTACATTCATGCCAGACAACTGTCACAACCTTTCCTCCCCATGTGTTGGCTGTGTACTGCTTACATCAGACAGAATCATCCCTGAACTAAAACTTTTGCAACTGCTGGATTTACAAAGTAAATGTTGAACCTGGAGTGCATTATGTAATAATATGAATGACTGGCACATCCTTGCATGTTGTTACTTGGTAGTGTAAACAAGTAAAAGGTGGGAAATTTGTACAGAAATGACCTTAACACATGACAGCAGAGACTTATTTAACTTATAAGTGTCCATTATTAAGTAGTAGGGGTCAGGCATCAAAGATTCACACAGTCATACCTCTCTCCAAAGTAGTGATGGTCACTGTATGCCCTCAGTTTAGCACCATAAGTTTATACTGGAAAATCATTAAAGACAGAATTTAGAAAGTAGTGATACACATTGCAGTTTCAGATTTTACAACAGTAATACAGGAGGTAATAACTTTGCCCCTTTACATGTCCATTAAATATACTTTCAACAAGAAGTTAGATGACAAGTCCAACTTAAGCCCATGTGTAATCAATCAGAATGTGTTGTTAACTGTAGCAATCTTCAACCCCCCCCCCCAAAAAAAAATCTTGTAAAATGGAACTAATATATTGATTTTAAGTTGTTATACTATACAACAGTATTTAATAGCTGAGATACAAAAGCATACCTGGAAGTTTCTCCTGGGACATACTTGCCCCTGAAACACTAGCACCAATGTCAAGGACATGCTGTTCTGCACTTTCCTGGGAGCTGTCTGGACAGGATCTCTTCATTTGTTATTAGTAGTGGCTCTGTAGCAGGCCTCCCATACCCTTCCAATCACGGGCCACTGCAGCTGCTCTCCATCATGCAGATGAGATCATTTCAGTGACCCTATGGCACACCTGGTCATATGTCCTGCTATGGCTGCCCACTGCATTAATGTCTGCAACTATTTGCTGCCAGATTTGCATTCTGACTGACAATCCATGTCCCCTCTCAAGCAGGAAGGCACCTTATCACCTAAAAGTTTCAACAATGACCTAATTCTCAGGGTCAGTGAAGGGTGATTTCAAGGAGTGAGACGCCTGGGTGGCATAGTCCTAGGTGTCTTAAAAGACACCAGAAGGATAATACACTAAAGTATCACTTAACCACAAAATAACTGTTTCCAGATAAAACAGAAAAGGTACCATTTCAGTATTTCCCACTTGAGAAACATGAAACAGTCTAGAGATAGTACAGTTGTGTACACTTACCATAAATGTAGATGTTCGGATGTATTCACTGTTGCAGTCATTACATTTGGGTTATTTGCCTGCAGGTATCCCTCAGCCAGCCTGAATACCAGAGTCTTCGGATTTCTGCGTCGGATGCTGTCGCTTCTTCCATGACGTCAGGTCGTCAGGGGTATAAAACATGCAGCCGATGCCATTACATCAGTTTTTCATGCCCCAGATGTCAGGTGCCCTCACAATAGGAAGCAATTATATGGTATGGAACACCCCCAGCAAAAAGCAAATACACATGATATATGCCAAACAAGGAAAGGTAGAGCCAAGAGAAGTCAGGGTGTTGGAGGGAGGGTAACCAGGACTGCAATAGTGAATACACTCAAATATCTCCATTTATGGTAAGTATACACAACTGTACTATGTTCTTCGTGTTTCACTGTTGCATTTATATTTGGGTTGATTCCCAAAGCTAAGGAAGGGTGGAGGCAGTTAAAGAGCATTGGGGCTAGCAATCAGGCCCTGTAAGATTGATGTGGCAAATCCAGCTCTGGATTTAGAAAAGATAGGCAGGTGGTAATGCTTAGTGAAAGTATGTACAGAGCTCCAGGTAGCAGCTTCCAGGATGTCCCTGGTAGGGACACCTCTGAAAAATGCCATAGAGGTAGATGCAGCCCTGGTGGAATGTGATCTTATCCCCTGTGGGGTAGGTTTTCCATGGTGCTTGTAGCAGAAATGGATGCAATGGGCTATCCATTTGGAAATGGTTTGTTTTGAAATGGCCTTCCCCTCTGCCCCTACAGCAAAGCTAACTAGCACCTGGTCAGATTTTCTGAGAGGCTTAGTTCTGTTCAATAGAATCTAAGTTGTTTGTGCATGTCCAGAGAATGCAGTATCCTTTCCCCCTTATTTTGAGGATTAAGGGGAAAAGTAGGCAAATGAATGGACTGGTTTAGAGCCACACTAGACACCACCTTGGGCATAAAGGATGGATTAGTCCTGAGGGAAACCCCGTCCGCATGGACGATAATGAAAGATTCCACTGCCATGAGGGCCTGCAGTTCAGACACTCTTCTTGCTGAAGTGATGGCTAGAAGAAGGCTGTTTTCCAAGAAAGAAATTTCAACTCGTCTGTAGCAGCTGGTTCAAAGGGGGGAAGAGTGAGTTTTTCCAATACATAGTTAAGGTCCCAGGCTGGAGAGGGAGCTCTCCTGGGGGGCCTTAAATTTTTGGTCCCTCTAAGGAATTGTTTTAGCAGGGGATGAGAGAAGAGGGGTGGCTCAGTATTATAATGTGCTGAAATGGCAGAGGCATGAATCTTAAAAGAAAGATAGGCCCTTGTGGGGCATTTCTGTTACATAATCTAGAATATGAGGTAAGCTGGGCACCATTGTGCCCATCCCCTAAGCCTGGCTCCAGGAACAGTATCTTTTCCACTTTTCTGAATAGGATTTTCTAGTACTAGGACTCCTTGCCTCAAGAATGACATCCAGCACCTGCTTAGTGAGCGTTGCTAGAGGTGAGCTCAGGGAATTAGCCAGGCTGCAAGGTTCAGGGTTTGAAGCTGAGGGTGCATAATCTGGCCCGCCTGCTGGGACAGCAGGGAAAGGGTCTGAGGCAGGTGCCATGGTTTCAGCACTTTCAGACTGCGCAAAAGGGGGTACCAGTGCTGGCGTGGCCAGTCTGGGGCAATCAGTATTGCCCTTGGTTTGTCCTGTTTGATCTTTAGTAGAACCTTCGAGAGGAGAGGGGGAAAGGCATAAATTGAGAGGCTTTCCCAGGTAAAGGACAGGGCATCCACTTTCCAATCTTGACTGTGGGGAGTTCTGGTGCAGAATTTGTTCAATTGGTAGTTCTGAGGGGAGGCAAACAGGTCTACCTCTGGTGTCCCCCATTTGTTCCTCAAGAGCTTGAATATTTTGGGTTCCATTTTCCATTCGTGTGGGTCCATGAGATTTCTGCTTAAATTGTCTGCCAGTGAATTTAGTTTGCCTGGCAGGAATTGAGCTTGTAGGTTCACTTGGTAGCTCAAGGCTGTATACCACAGAGCCATGGCTAGTCTGCAGAGTGGGTAGGAATGGGCTCCCCACTGCTTGTTTATGTACCACATAACTGTGGTGTTGTCTGTCTTTACCAATAGTTGTCCTGGAAGAATAAGGTCTTTGAAGGCTGTCAGAGCATTCTGTACAGCTAACATTTTTGATTGATATGCAGGTGCATCTGTTTTGGTTTCCATTTGCCCTGAATGCACTGCCCTGCCATGTGAGCCCCCCATGCATAGTCTGATGCGTCTGTTGTTAGGGTTTGGGCGGCAGGGGGTAGAGTGAAAGGGAGTCCCTTGTTGTGGTAACAGGCCTCTGCCCACCAAAAGAACTCTGCCCTTAGACAAGGAATGGTAGAAATCATTTCCAGGTCCTGAGAATGTTGACACCATAGACTTTTTAGATACCATTGAAGTTTCCTCATATGCAGTCTTGCATATGGAATTAACAGAATGCAAGAGGCCATGAACCCCAGGATTTTCCTTGCAGATAGCTGGGTTTTTGTGGCCAGTAGGTTGTCAAATAAACTTGTTTCTCCAGAGTGAGGAATGCCATCTGGGAAGGTGTGTTCAAGCTTGCTCCCAGGAATACAATCTGTTGGCAGGGTTCTAGACGTGATTTCTTCTCGTTGATGGTGTACCCCAGTGAGGTTAAAAGTCTCTTTACAAATGCCAGGTGTTGCAATAGCAAGTCCTGACTTTCTGCCTGAATCAGGCAATCATCCAAGTATGGGTAAATCTGAATATTTCTCTGACTGCAAAATGTAATGGCTGGAGCTAGGCACTTTGTGAATATCCTGGGCACAGTAGATAAGCCAAAGGGAAGTGCAGAGAACTGATAATGCATGGAGCCTGCCCTGAAGCGTAGGTATTTCCTGCAAGACTCCTTTACTGGAATGTGCAGGTGAGCTTCTTTTAAGTCTAAGGTTGCCAGCCAGGCATCCTTGGCTAGCATAGGAAGAAGCTGTTGAAGAGTTAGCATTTTGAAGTTTGGAGCCACCAGAAAGGTGTTGAGAATAGACAGGTCCAGGATAGGGCACCAGGAGTTTTCTTTTCTGGGAACCAGGAATAGTCTTGAATAAAAACCTTGTCCCCTTTATTCTGCTGGGATAGGTTGAATAACCCTGATACTGAGGAGAGAGAGAACTTGTTTTGGGGCCTCCACCCACTGATTTGGGGGGAGGTCTGGCCATCCACTTGGGGTTGGGAGTGAGTGGAAGTGGAATCTGTATCCTAGTGAAACTATGCTTAAAACCCATTTGTCCTGGGTAATGAGTTCCCACTTTTTGCATGCAGGGTGAGCTTTCCTCCTAAGGGAGCAAGTAGTTGAGCAGGGCTTGGAAGAGTTAATGATACGTAATTGTGCTGTTTTTCCATAGAGGGTTGGTTTACTACTCCCTGCTTTGATTTGTGTATAGCCTGAGACTGAAGTCTTGGTGGTCTGCTGCTCCTGGGTTTTGACTGAGAAGGCCTGGTAGGGACTGGAAAAGATCAGTTCTTTGAAGGCCAATGCCTACTGAATCTAGGAGGCTGTACTTGTAAGAAATCTTTAACAGTTTGCATAGATTTAGCTTTTTCCTCCATACTTTTGAGGACTTCTTCTGCTTTGTTGCCAAAAAGGCGGTCTTGATTTAAGGATGCATCCGGTAATTTAGCTTTAACATGATCTGGCAAGTTTTGTTCCTTAAGCCAAGCATGCCTTCTAAGTACAGTCCCAGTGACAGCAGCCCTGCAAGATGCTTCTAAAGCATCAAAACCACATTACAAAGTATGTTTACCAACTTGTTCAGCAGAATGCATTAACTCTTGCAAATCTTTGTGTTCAGCACAGTCAGGAATCAACATCATTTTCTGTTTAAGTAGTCCCATAATATGCTGCTGATACATTAACATATGAAACTGGCAATTTAAAGCCCTAATGGCCAAAGTAGCAGAAGTATATACCTGCTTACCCCATCTGTGTAATGCTCTAGAGTCCCTATGAGAAGGGGTAGGATTTTTGGCAGTAGTAGCCTTAATGCCTTTTGGTCCTTGGGAAATGGTCTCTGGATCCGCAGTAGGATTCTTGAAGAGGAATTTGTGAGAGTCAGGTACTCTGCAGTACCTGTCAGGTTTCCTGGGAGCTAGAGGCAAAGTGTCTGGGGTAAGGCTGGATTCCAAGAAAACATCATCTACAATCTTCAGAACAGGAGGGATAGCTGGAGGCCTGTGTTGAGGCAGGAGTAAGAATTCCCCAAGTCTCTTTTTGGACTCAGAATAGCCCTGGCTTTCCCAGCGGAAATGCTCCCTAAGGGTATGCAAGGTTTCACCAAAAGAAAAATCTTCTGGAGGGGAAGCAGAGGGAATGGAATCCTCTGCATCAGAATCCTCATAAGTAGATAAAGGTAAATCCTGGTAGTCAGAAGGAACAGAGATATCAGATTCCTAATCAGAAGAAGAATCAGAAAGAAAATCAGTTCTAGGACTCTTAGAGGGGGAAGGCTGGCTTCCCCTAATTAAGGTAATAAGGTCTTCAGCCATTCTAATCATTTGTTTTTGAGGCATATGGGATTGAGAATGCGGTTTGGTCATCGGTTTTCTAGGCGTAGTGCGAGCATTAGGCCTGAGGAATTTGGTATTTCTAGTTTGAAACAAAGTCGTCGGTTTAATATGAAAGTCGGTAGGCCTGAATACACCCTCAGATGCCAGTGCCTGCACAGCAGCTCCGGACCCATCCAGGTTGGAGACATCCGCAGGTTCCATAGTCGAAGAACCATCTCGCGGCATGCCAGACTCTGAATAGGTCTCAGTAGAGTCCTGCGAATCTGTAGTAGTGGGTATCAGGGACTGCGAAAGTGCCTCACTGAGTACCGGCGGACTGGCGACTAGCTTAATGGAAGCATCATAGGCAGTTTTGGACCCATGCGGTCTGTCTCTGTCTTTATCCTTATGTTTTTTCGGAAGATCAGTAGTCGGATGGGTTAACAAAGCCATTTCAGAGTACAGAGATCGAGAACGGAAGTATTTAGCTACAAAAATAGCTCAACGACGAATAGTTCAGGCGTTGAACAAGGCACAAAACCTACAGCAAGGGACGTTGTGGTCTGGGACTAAACAGGTGAGAATGAAAATCTCTATGAGGTATTTGCTTTCCACAGGCAAGACAATTGTTAATTTTTTTCGGACATCGGTTAGAACAAGAAAAAAGGATCCCCAACGGGGGTACTTATCTTTTTGAAGATTTCAGGTCTGAAACTCGAAAACAAAAATTTCAGGAGTCGGCCAACCGGCACTTGCGAACTGCTTCTGCTTCGGGCACCGCGTTGCAAGAAAGACTGATGTAATAGCGTCGGCAGCATGATTTATACCCCTGATGACCTGACATCATGGAAGAGGCGACAGCATACGACGCAGAAATCCGAAGACTCTGGTATTCAGGCCAGCTGAGGGCTACCTGCAGGCAGATAACTCAGATATGATGACTGCAACAGTGAAACACGAAAAATATCTAAGGCTGGATGCAAAAATGAAGAGTAACAATAGCAACATATCATCTTTGTTTGTGCCATAACAGAAATGCATATTTGCTCCCCCATCTCCAAAAAACAGGGAAATTACACATTTTGTTAACAGACTATCTTTGAAATGCTAAAAGTGCTATCAAATGAACTGTCCCTGAAACATGTCTACAGATTTAACTCATTAAAGCTGAGTGACACATCCAAGTGCATCTGCAGTTAACTCCTACTGATGCCTTTAGGCATCAGATATTGCTTGTTCATATTTGCATTAATAATTCCAAAACCATGATATGTAAAAGGTTTTTAAAATATATCTTAAAGCTTGCACAATGGCAAACTCAACTGCATTAATATTTGACCTCTGTCTAGTGCAGGTAAAGGGATGTTAACTGTTGTTTTATGATATTAATTTATATGGATATGATTTTAATGTTTATAAATATCTCAACAACCAATTAACACAGACAGAACTCCTTCACCCCATGTGAAAGCTCTCAGCTAGAGGAATAAAATGCTACTGACATTATGTGTGTAACTTGAGTGGCTGCTGAGATATAAGTTGTTTACAAAATATTACAACCATAATAATTACTGTGTTTACTGTGACTTATATAATACAGTTTAAGACCTAAAACTTAAAGAATACTACCACTATAAAAATAGTTTGTCCTAATGAGTTTGCCATTTATACTTCTTTCATAACCCCTATAGTTCTACAGCTATGAACATTTGTTTGAAATGTGAGGACATTTTTTGATTCTGTCAAAATGCTTAGGCCCACCCATTGGAAGTTACAGTGCAAACTTCCTGAGCTCCATTGGAGAGAATGAGTTGAAACAGAACATTCCATGTTAAGGTATTGTCAATCATGAATAACTGTGAAATGCCCTGACAAACATGCCCATGCCATCAGTACACTTCTAAATGATGCATACAGATAAAACTGTAAAAGCCTTTGTTAATCAATATATATATATATATATATATATATATATATATATATATATATATATATATATATATATATATATAATTATTAAACATATTTTTTTCTTAATTATATTTAAGTATATGTGATATGTAGCTGACAGAATCCAAGCATACCTTCTCAAGTTCAGTAATCCTCTGTGCAGATATATCCCAAAGTAAAAGCCTCTTTTCTGTGTTCTCCACATAAACAAGTCTCCTCACCTTCAGTTTCCCTAGCTAAATGGCTGCCTTTTTATGGTATAGATTCAGGGTTGTCAGCATGGTGAATATGCAAATGAGGTGTGAACTCATTAGAATTGCTGAATCCCAAGTACTTGGCTTGGTGTACCAGATGTAAACATAGTTCTGGCACTCCCTCAGTGTTTGTTTTTAATGGATTGCAACTATGAATGATTACTGGTAGAGAGAAGGAAAACACAACAGCAATGCAGATTGCCCTACATCCAGTGGGTGTGTCAGGTTAAGACTTACAAAGTGTTAGATGTAATTTTGTCAAGGTTGTAAATATAAATAAGCAGCACACAATTCACAGATTCTATTCATTAACACCCAACCTCCCCTTCGTTTGTTGGCAACTGTATATTATATTATTGCCACTTATATCCTCACACATTTTAAGGACAATGATACAGAATGGCTTACAGACTGCATGTCTCAGATTACTGGTCAGGTAAGAGAAGAATGACCAATAAACTGAGAGAGATAGGACACAGCTGCATATTTGCAAGCAATACTCATAACTGGTTGTGTGATCACGTAGTGCACTACATCCAAAAATAATAAATGTACAAATAACACTTGTATGGTTTCATGTTACTGTAGATGATGTTGCAGTTGGACATATGCAGAATGATTTCAGTTCCTTGCTGCAAAGCTGTTTGTGTGGCAAAGAGGGATAAGGCACCCTTACTGTGTTCTGAAGGTCCATTGGAGTGAGAGTTCAAACCCAGAACTATACAGAAATATCTCATATGTACTAAAATTTTGTAGTGTGTATGTCATAGATTGCTTTTATTCATTTCAACTACTTTTTCCTTTTTTTGTCTCTTTTTTTGGTGGGGGGGGGCAGTGTTTGACTGATGAGCTACTTAGCCCAAACTTGGGAAACAGAGAAAATTAATGTCAGATTTCACTGTGTTTATCTTATTTGCATGAAGCGCTGCAGTGCACAAACTGGACTAATGACCCACCCAGGAAGCAGACAGAACACCTGCAAACACAGCATCTGTAAAAGGACAAAGGTAAAAAATACATTGTTGCAATTTCTGTGTTCCATCTCGCAAATGCACTTAGCGGCATTGCACGGCTGTTAGCAATGTTCCCCAACACCTGCAGACAGGACTCAGGCAGCCAATAATTGAAACCAGATACATTCAGTTAATTCTGTCGGGCACCGTGCAAATTTACGAGGTGGTTTTGTGCGGCGGTTAACACAGAGTCCTTAAGAATGATTAGGAAATTAAAAAATGTCATGTAACTAGTCCTGTGGCAGCAGGTGTAAGTGTAGGGTTGGAGTGCAAGTGATCCTGGGTTCTAGTACAGGGTGTGCAACCTATTTTTGCTGTTGTGACAGTGCAGTTTCTAGCAATTAATTGAAAAATATACAACTGTCATTCCAACAATGTAGGACTCCCATACACATGGTCCTGGGTTTTAATGAAGGATATTACATAAAACTTTTACTGTTGTTCCACTTCCTGTTACATTCACTCTCACTTATAACACTTTAGATAGTGGAGCTGATATGAATGTTATATATATATATATATATATAGAGAGAGAGAGAGAGAATGAGACACCATTATTGTGTTTTCAGATGTATGACTGAGGATATACTGTCTACTATATATTTCTGTAAGTATAAGTCTGCTATCTGGACTTGCGTGGGCTTCACAGTTACATAAGACACATGCATAAAGTACAGTTTTGTACCTACCATAAATGTAGATGTTCGAGGATCCACATTGCTGCAGTCCTAACTATTGGGTAGTCCGCTGTCCAGTCGGCCCGAATACCAAAGTATATGGCTGACGTCGGTCAGGGCGCATTAGACTGACGTCAGTACGTCAGGGTACTAATGCGCATGACCGACGTCATATCCTCAGTCTTTTCTTGCCCCAGATGTCAGAAGACCCTGAAAAGATAAGGCCAAAAACAAAAACTCCCAAAATACCTGCACCAAAAAATATATATATACAATATATACACAATTAGCAGAATATAACCTCACCTACACAACCACCCCTAAACACAGAGGGAAGGAGGGAGGGTAAATTGGACTGCAGCAATGTGGATCCTCGAACATCTACATTTATGGTAGGTACAAAACTGTACTATGTTCTTCATTCCACATTGCTGCAGTCCTAACTATTGGGTAGAATCCCAAAGCAGAGGTAAGGGAGGCTGGCAAATCATAAGGAAGCAGGAACTGACAACATGCCTTGCAAAATAGCTGTGGCAAAACCAGCCCTAGACTTAGAGTAGAGAGGAAGGTGATAATGCTTAGAGAAAGTATGCACTGAACTCCAAGTAGCTGCCTCCAAAATATCCTTAGTTGCCACCCCCTTAGAAATGCTGTGAAGTGGCAGTAGCCCTAGTGGAATGAGGCCGAATCCCAGCTGGAATCTCCTTGCCATGATGGGAATAACAAAATGTAATGCAACACCCAATCCACCTAGAAATAGTTTGTTTTACACAGGCTTGCCCTTTGAAGTCAAAGCAAAAGAAACAAACAACTGCTGAGACTGCCTAAAATCCTTAGTCCTGCTCAAATAATAACGCAATAGCCTGTGTACATCTAAAGTGTGCAAAATCTTTTCCCCTTTATTTTGGGGATCTGCATAAAAGGTAGGCAAATGAATAGTTTGGTTTAAAGCCACACTAGAAACCACCTTAGGCATAAAGGAAGGATTAGTACGTAAAGATACCCTATCCTTATGAAAAATCAAAAAAGGCTCCACTGCCATAAGGGCCTGCAACTCAGAAACCCTTCTTGCAAAAGTAATGGCCAACAAAAAGCAGTCTTCCATGACAAGTATTTCAATTCAGCAGTAGCCGAGGCTCAAAAGGTTGTAGAGTAAGTTTCTCCAACACAAAATTGAGATCCCAAGCAGGAGTAGGAGCTCTACGTGGGGTCTTATATTCTTTGCCCTCTAAGAAATTGCTTGAACAAAGGATGCGAAAACAATGGTGGGTCACAATCATAGTGAGCTGAAATAGCTGCAGCATGAATCTTAATGGAAGAGAAAGACAAACCTTTGTCCAGTAACTCAGTAAGATATTGAAGAGCCACACTCAAATTAGGCTCAGTAATCTCCAAATTGTTTGCTGCACTCCAAAACAAAAATCTCTTCCATTTTTCTGCGTACACTTTCCTTGTACTAGGTCTTCTGGCTTCCATAATCACATTTAAAACTTGTTGAGGAAGCAGAGACCTGCTGTCTTTCAAAACAGAATATGCCAGGCTGTTAGATGTAGAGAGTGAAGCTTGACATTGAGCAGATGACCGTCCCTCTGAGACAACAGGTGTGGAATCAAGGGTAAAGGCCATGGAGGCTTCCTTACCAGACTCCTTAGTAATGGGTACCAGTGCTGCCGAGGCCAATCTGGAGCTATTAAAATCATCCTTGGCTTGTCTTGTCTGACCTTTAGAAGCACCTTTGGAAGAAGAGGCAGAGGTGGAAAGGCATACACATGAAGATTTTTCCAACTGAAAGAAAGAGCATCCACTTTCCAAGCTGTGTGATGAAATCCTTTCGTGCAAAACTTTGGCAGCTGGTGGTTTAGTGGAGAAGCGAACAGATCTATGTCTGGAGTTCCCCAGGACACTGTCAATTTTTGAAATACATGAAGATCCAGTTTCCACTCGTGGGGATCCATGATTTGTCTGCTTAATACATCTGCTAAGGAGTTCTGTGCTCCCGGCAGAAACCTTGCCTGAAGAGTTAGTTGCAGACTGAGCGCAGTCTCCCATAAAATCATTGCTTGTCTGCACAATGGGTAAGAATGTGTTCCCCCTTGTTTGTTGATGTACCACATGACAGTTGTGTTGTCTGTTAGAATCAACACCTGCCCTGGAAGAAGTAACTCCTTGAAAGCCATTAATGCAAACTGAACTGCTAACATCTCTTTCATGTTGATATGTAGATGCTGTAGTCTGGCAGGCCACTTGTCTTGTATCCACTTTCCATTTAGATGAGCTCCCAAGCAACATCTGAGGCATCTGTCGTTAGAATCTGACTTGCCTCTGGCCGGGTCACAGAGAGTCCCTTGTTTAGGTGACATTCCTGAGCCCACCACAAAAATTCCTTTTGAATGCAAGGTATTATTTGAATGACAGTGTCCAAATCCTGGCAGTGCTGTGTCCACAGATTTTTGAGATACCATTGTAGCTTCCTCATATGCAGTTTGGCATTGGGAAGCACCAGAATACAAGATGCCATGAACCCTAAGGCTTGAAGGACTGTCCTTGCAGTCAGCCCGGACTGAAGAGATAGATGATGGAAGTAACTGGAAAGATTCTTTTGTTTGTCCGGGGTTAAAAGGCCATCTGGGCTGCTGTATTCAGTCTCACACCCAGAAAGCACATGTCTTGAGAGGGTACTAGACTGGACTTTATTTCGTTCACAGAATACCCTAGGCATCTTAGCACTGCTATGACAAATTCCAGATGCTGTAGAAGATCTTCTTTTCTTGAGCCAGAATCAGGCAGTCGTCCAAGTAAGGATAGATTTGGATTCCGCTTAGCCTGAAGTAAGCTATCACTGGAGCCAGAACCTTTGTGAATACTCTGGGCAGTAGATAAGCCAAAGGGCAATGCAGAGAACTGATAATGAGAATTTCCAGCTCGAAAACGCAGATACTTCCTGCAACTTAGTCTGATTGGCACATGAAGGTAAGCTTCCTTGAGATCTAAAGTTACCATCCAGTGATCTTTGCCCAGCAGAGGTAAAAGCTGTTGTAACGCCAACATTTTGAACTTGGGAATGTCCAGATAAGTGTTGAGGATAGATAAATCCAAAATCGGTCTCCACGTGTTCCCCTTCTTTGGTACTAGGAACAGGCGAGAATAAAATCCTAGGCCCCTTTCTGGCACAGGAACCGGCTGAATGGCCCCTATTTGGAGTAACTGAGAAATTTGCTTGTGAGCCTCTTGTCTTTGCAGAGGAGGAATGTCTGGCATGCCTTTGAAAGGAGGCAAGGTATGGAAATAAAACCTGTAACCGTGGTGAATGATATCCAGAACCCATTTGTCTTGGGTAATTAAATCCCAATTTTCTTTGAAAAGAGACAGTCTTCCACCTAGAGGTGCCGCCAGGCGAGAAGGTACTGGCAGCTGAAAAGGCAGGTCATAGGGTCTGCTTACGAAAGGACTGACCCCTGCCCTCACCAGAAGTCTGAGCAGGTGAACTCCCTGTCCTAGGCCTAAAAGCACCTTGAGCTCTGCCCCTACCACGTCTAGACCTACCCCTAGACTGGGAATCATAAGCAGGATAAGTCCATCCCTTAGCAGGCCAATTTCTACTAAACTTCGGAGGCTGCACCTGCAAAAAATCCTTAACAGTTTGCATAGACTTAGCCTTGTCCTCCATCTTCTTTAAAACTGCTTCCACAGGCGAACCAAACAACACACCAGACTGTAAAGGAGCATCCAATATCCTTGTCTTAACATGCTCAGCTAAGGTCTGATCTCTCAACCAGGCGTGCCTACGAAGAACAGAACCAGTGGCAGCCACCCTGGAGGAGGCCTGCACAGCATCAAAACCACATTGCAAGGAATGTTTACCCACTTGTTCAGACACATGAACTAAATCCTGCAACTCTTTACACTCAATACCTTCCGCCAGAGCATCCACTTTAGATTTCAACTGTGAAAGAAGATAATTCTGATATTTTAACATGTGAAACTGACAATTCAACGCCCTCATGGCTAAAGTGGAAGAAGTATACACTTTCTTTCCCCATCTATCCAAAGCCCTTGCCTCTTTATCAGGAGGGACAGGATTTTTAACAACTGAGGCCTTCACACCTTTAGGCCCCTGAGAGACAGTTTCCGGGTCCGCCCTAGGACTCTTAAAAAGATACTTATGAGCTTCAGGCACCCTATAATACCTATCCGGTTTAACTGGGGCAGGAGGCAAAGAATCTGATTCAGGGAAGCCTCTGCAAAAACATCTTCCACCACATTCAAAACAGGAGGTATAGCTAAAGGCCTGTGCTGGGGTAAAACAAGAATTCCCTAAGCCTTTTCCTGGAATCAGAGAAATCTTGACCTTCCCATTTAAAATGCTCCCTCATGGAATGCAGAGTCTCTGAAAATGAAAAATCCTCAGGAGGGAAGCTGAAGGAGTAGAATCATCCACATCAGAATCAGAATAAGGAGGGTACTCCTGCAAGTCTTCAGTCAAGACTCAGAAGCCTCCGAGCATTGCTCAAAACTCTCAAACTCAGATTCCACCCTAGGCCTCTTATCAGGAGGGCATAGAACCCTTATCATAGTAATCAAATCCTCTGCCATTTTAAGCATATGTTTCTTAGGCAAAGACCCTGAAGTACTAGGAGAAACCCCACTGAAGCAAAACTCGGCCTGCCCTCAAAGAAGCCTTGGAAACAGAAGGGAGGCTCTGACCACCTTAGGAAGAGAGGAAGAACAGCCACCTGAGAAGCCCCTCAGCCTGGCCTACTTCCTGAGAGGATACATCCTGTAACAGTAAAGTCTCTCCCTGAGACTCCAAAGAAACACCTGGCAAAACCTCCGCTCCACTGAGCTCTAAAGAACCGACGCCTGGGACTGTCGGTTCCTCCACTCTAGGCTTTGCTGTTTTGTCCTTGCGCTTTTAGTCGAAGCCGCGCCGGAACATCCGACGGCATTTTATAATTACAACGCTTCCCAAACACTAACCTGGCACAGTCTAACCTTCTCTTAATAGTGCGTTTGTTAAATCTAGCACAAGAGCGGCATCCAACAACGCCGTGCTGAGGCCCTAGACAAGGTATACACAAAGTATGGTAATCCCTATGAGGTATCTGTTTCCCACAAGAAATACAGTTATTCACTTTTTCTGACATCCGTTAAATACTGAGGCAAGAAAAACCAAAATATTCCCCAACGGGGTACTTAGCCAACTTTGATTCGGTCTGAAACTCTGGCTTCAGAAACTTTCAGAACGCCAACCTGCACTCGCAAAATTGCTTCTGCATCGGACCATGCGGCAAAAAAGACTGAGGATATGACGTCGGTCATGCGCATTAGTACCCTGACGTACTGACGTCAGTCTAATGCGCCCTGACCGACGTCAGCCATATACTTTGGTATTCGGGCCGACTGGACAGCGGACTACCCAATAGTTAGGACTGCAGCAATGTGGAATGAAGAACATCTAGATATATTTTCAATAACCTTGTCAGGTCACACAAATACATGTGCAACAGCTCAAACTGTCACCTGTATTTATATATGATTCCAGACTATGTCTGAGCAGCACTTCTTCTGTGGCAAAGATGGAAAATCAATACTGTGGAAGAAAATGTTTTGTCACTTTTGCCTAGGTTTGAATCTCACAGTGTAAAAATCTATTTTATTCAGTGTATAAAGGCAAAACAAATGTGCCAGGTCATTACATGTATGCCTCTAGTGCATGTCTGTAAACTTAACTCAGCTGTTAACTTCCAATTTCCAATAAATATTTCCAGAATACATCAGTAGATACACCTCAAGCTAAGGTCAAGTGTCAGAATAACCCTCCAATTTCAATTATTTAATTCCTCCCTGCTTGGCAGTGCTGCTCTCCACTTAGCATCACACAAATGCAGTTGGCATCATTGCTTGAGTTTGCAAACTACCTGTAAATGTAATAACTGGAATTGGTGGGAAAGCATCAATTTCCATTGCCCTAGTTTGGCTGGTAGACATGGCTGGCATTAGAGAGGCAGGTGCCAAGTTTAGGGGACAGAGGTGGGGAGTCCAGGATATTTAATGGACTCCTAGCAAAGTGCCACAGCCAAATGCTTCTGCAGGGGACTATTCTGGTTCCCAGTACAAGTCTGAGGCATGGAATAGTTTTGCCCAGGCTGTTTCTAGTACCACTTGTATACCACACACTGGTGAGTAATGTAGGCAACATTTTAATGACCTACACATGTGTAAAAGGGATACATTCAACCATTGAATGCATGAGTTTGAGACTGCGGATATCCCACAGCTGTGTAAGTATTACAATAAGTCAGTACTTGAAGACTTAGAAAGCTAAATATAGGCAAGACTGGTATGCATAATGTTTTTCTGTTCTTTCCCCAGCTCCCACCAAATGTGAGTTCAATTGTCAGGCTCATGTATCTTGATTGGACAAAGTGAGGGAAGCAAGTGGCATGTATGCAGTAGAAGAGAAGCGTTATTGCAGCCTTAAAAGTTAAAAATAGCTTTTTGGTCTTTTGTAGAGTTGTATCAAACTGAGCATGCATATCCCAACTGTACAAGTAAGTATGCATGCATTAGTCTGTAGCACAACCCAACAGTAGGAATCCAATATTATACTGTAGTCAGAGGTTGTGGGTTCAAATACCATGATTCACAACTATAAAATACTATTATTTCTTCAATAACATTTACATTAAATTAAAAACTCTATACCAGTGGCACAAATGGCATGCTGTCAAGTGAAATCTGTACAACTGGAACATATATATGTGGAATATGTGCACATTTCAAGGATTACTTTCAGCAATCTGTAGTATAGTGTGCATCTGTTAAGACATATACTTAAGTGTAAAACTTCAGATAAAAGGAGTTGTACAACTATATTACTACATTGTATGTCACATATGATTGTAGTAATTTTACCTCTTTTTTTTCTCTCACCCAAACCCTTATCTCTCTTTTTTTTTTATTTTCCATTATGTGTTGTCAAAATGTATCCATGTCATCCATGTGTACCACATCATTAAATTATACACAGCACAGTGAAGTAGGCCAGCCCATGTGGGTCAGCCTGCCACTGCTCCACCAGCTCCAGCACCAATGCCCAGCATGTCTGGAAGTCAACTTGGCAGCATTGCCTGTGCTGCACCAGCACTACCTGTGCAGGGGCAGCACAGGCAGTGCTGCCAGATTAGCTCCCAGACAACCTGGCAGCACTGCCTGTGCCCTCAGGTAGTACTGCCCAGAAGCTGGTGCAGTGGTATGTTCCGGGAGTGGTGGTGGAAGTGGTGATTTCATCACCCCCTGGGGGATGCCAGGGTTGGTGCATAGCATCAAGCACTGCACCACTGGTGTACACCTATGCTGGATGGAGAGGCAGCTTTCCCACATGGTCTGTAGGGGGAGAAGACGTCAAGTCCTCCAGCTGCCAGCAGAATAAGGGGACAATAATGGCGGTCCAGTGGGTGAGGACTCGATTCTCACTGTCTCCAAGCTTGATGGGCATGAGCCTGGGTTGTCCCCTCCCTCATCCCAATCATGGTGTTCCCCAGCCTTTTGTGTCCCTCACCATCCCCCTGTCTCTTGTCTTATTTGTTCATAGAATCATAGGAGGCTATTAGGCTAATGGCCCTGGGGCCCTTACAAGCCTAGCCAAGAGTTTATCCCAAAAAAAAGAAACCTCAGTCACCACCTGTCACCTCTGTCAGTGAGGGACAAAGGTGGAACCCCCGGAACAAATTTGTGGTTTCCTATCCACTCATCAAGGTTGCGCTTGAAGAAGGTCAGCAAGGTACTCTCTGTTTGACAAGTATGGGAAGTCTATTCCAGAGATGGGGCAGCTTCTAGGAGACAAACCTGTCTCTCCAGCAGGCTTTGTTGATGTCACATATTAGATTTAGGCCTATTGAGCAGGTAATGCGAGAGGAGTTAGACTTACAGATATGGAGCATCTCTAGTAGAGCAGAGTCCAATATTAACTTGTAAACGAGACAGAAATCACCTCTGAGCAATGTCTATGATACCGAGTAAAGTGATATGATTTGAGTCTGTCCACACACGGCAGGTGTTGGAGGCCATGGATTCTCTTTGTGAGGTATTTCTGTGGCCCTTCCAGCTGGTGTAGGTGTTTGGAGAAGTACATACCAAATGGGGCATTATACTCAATTATAGATCTAATGAGGGAGGAGTACAGAAAGGTAATATCCTCCTTTTTTCTGGATGTAATCTCTTTACTTATGAGATGAACCAAGTAAAAGCCTTTTCTGACCAGAACCACCACATGACGGTCAAATGTGAGACTGTCAACCTGAGTACCCAAGTCTCTCACCACAGATTGTGTGCTTAGAGGTTGCTGTTGATGTGGTAATCAGTACGGGCTGTGTTTGTGCTGAATGGTATGATAATACAATTTTTGCATTTAATTTAAGGCCATGACTTTGGCACCAGTTATCTGTAGCTGTCAGACCCTCTTGCAGTATGTTAACATCATTTGGGGAGTCAAGAACAGTACCAAACTTGCAGTCATCTGCAAACTTGGTTAACCAAAGGCCCTTTGGCTGGACCTCTGAGAAGTACATGCCAAACAGTAGGGGTCCCAGGACAGATCCCTTGGGAACACCACTAGTGACAGGTCTGCTGTTGGAGGTGGTGGCACCGATTTTGACCTTGTGGGTCCTGTGAGCCAGTTGGTCACTCATCTGATGAGATAGGGATTAATACCAAGTTGTGTTAGCTTTTTGATAATGCCCGAGTGGGAGATTGTGTCAAAGGCTTTGGCCAGGTCAAGGTAAGCTGTATGTACTGACTTTCCCTCATCTAGGGCCTTGGTGACAGTCTCAAAGAAGTCAACCAGGTTCAATAGGCAAGATCTGCCCCTGACAAATCCGAATTGGATGTGGTCAAGTGTTTGGAGATTGCCTATGTCCTTTTTTATGAGATCCATAATAATAATACACTCCATGGCTTTACAGATCATACTTGCCAAGCTAATGGGGCAATGGTTTTCCGATTCAGCAGTGGCACCACCTTTGTGCAAGGGGATGACAATAGCAGTTATCCACTCTGCTAGAATGAAGCCTGTCATTAGGTTGTGGATGAATAGGGTGCTCAATGGCCAAGCTAGTTCTTACTGGAGACTGTGCAGAATACAGCGTGAGATATTATCAGGTCCCATGGAAGCTGTTTTCTTTGCCTTGGATAGGGCCTTTAACACAATCTACGGGGATGTGAAGTGTTCTTTGGGGGGAGATAAGGGGGTGACATTTGCACTGTACCTATTAGCTAGAAGGCTGGCTAAGTCAGCAAGATCAGTGTAAGTGGTACCATTAAGTACTAATTCAGAACAAACTTGGGCTTTGCCATGGAGATTCTTAATGTAACTGAAGGACGTGTGGTTTCCCTTTGTTTCAGAGGCTAGTTTCAACTCATAATTGGCTTTGGAGTTTTTCACTAGTGATCTAATTTGCTTGTTGAGGTAGAGGAGGGAGATTTTCCAATTTGGAATTTGTTCCTTTCTACCCTTGGACAACAGTTTCTTCCTTTTGTTGTAAAGCCTGTTGATGGGGGATGCCCACCAGACAGGTTTGTGTTTCCTTGAGGAGCAGGTTTTAGTTCTGTTGGGTATGGCTGAGTCCATACAATTGTACAGGTGCTTGTATACTGCTTGTTTGCATTTTTTTACTCACTTGCCCAATTTACCTGACCCAGACCTACCTATGTCCCTTACCCAGCAGTCCTCTCTTACTGAATTAAAAAAAATGGGTGCCTGTCCCACAAAAAATGTCCCATACATAGCTCTCCATTTCTCACGTGTCTTCATGACACTCTTGATTCTGTCCAATTGACTATACAACATGATTATGATGTTGTCACCCCTCTCTCTGGGAGTGATAGTCCAAATTCAGGTAATAGTCTGCACATATGATCAGTTTTTTATTGTTGAAGAAATGGATGGCTATGGTTCTTTCCTACCTCCCTGATGCACATTCCTGTATTGCTTTCCCTTTGTTCTCCCCTGCTTGCTCCCCATTTCACCACTTTCCTATCTATCCAATTTTAACACCTATAATCCAGTCAAAACAATAGAATCACACATAAGTAGCAGAAAAAACAATGGATCCCTTCACTTTTTAGCCTGTATGTTTTTAGGGAGTTTTACATCTCGCAGCAATGTCAAGTGATGGTGAGTGGCGATGCAATGCTGTGGTTACCTCCACGTAATGCTGCTTAACCCTGTTGTACTATGCCAAGACAAAGCAACACATGTACTATGAGGAATTCTTGTCATTGCATTATCACTGTTTAGTTAAAAGTATTTAAAAGTATTAGATACACCTGGATTTGAACCCAGTATCATCTGGGCTCAAAAAGAAATGTGCCAGTGCATTTACACCTGCTGCTACACAGTCAGTTAAGCAGCAAGTGTGTTTCATAGACTCAATACTAACTCTCAGAATTAAACAATGAGACTTGTCTTTACGCACTGCTTAACTACACGCAAACCGGGAAAGTATTGGAAATGTGTATCTCACATGGACAAACACTTTGCTGACCATTGTGCAAACCTGCTGCTCGCAGCTCTATGGAAAAGTAAATATGTATTACTGCTGTTTACTATTCATTTTTTTTTTTTTTTACTATGACATGAAATTACATGTGGAAACATAGCAAACTGAAGGCTCGGATCTGACAATATGTCATATATTTACAATACAGCCATGTGTTGCCTTCCCCCAAGCAATGCAACCCTGGTATTTCAGTACTTTTTAACACATATACCACCCACACTACAGAAATTAATATCAAATGTGTGATATGCAATGCATATGATTCTGTTAACATGCAGAAATAGAACTATTGACCCATAAGCCTAAAAAGTCTTATCTGCAAGGCTAGGGAAGGAATCAGCAAGGATCTTATCCATAGGGACATAGGTGACCCTCAACACACTTGACCCAACCCATTTTGATTCTATCAAGGATAGATCTTGCTTATTAAACCTAGTGGAGTTCTTTGATACTGACCCCAAACACCTGGATGAGGGATAACAGGACATACTGCCTATGCTGAATTATTGAAGGCCTTTGACACTATCCCCCATTCAGGTATCATAGAGAAAATCTCCCATCTGGAGATGTCCCCTTTGGCAATAAAGTATCCCTGCTAATTGTGATATACATAGCACCCATCTAAGGTCATACAAAGTATTGCAAGACTTGGAAACAAATGCTGATAGCAATCTACACTTCAATGACTATGTGTCCATAGTGGTGAGACCGACATTCCACACCTCATAACTATGGCCATCACATTCAAGACCAGGACGGTCATAGCTCTGCTCTACTCTAGCTTTATCAGACCACTAATTGAGTACAATGCTCCTTTCTGTCTGTACCTCACCAGACACCTGCGGCAACTGGAGAAAACACAGAGGTTTGTGAATGGGAGAATCCAGGACCTCTAAAACATGACATATATGGAAAGACTGAAAGACGTGTCACTGTGCTCAGTATTATGTAGGCTGCTGAGAGGTGGCCTATGCCTGGCCTACACAGCAGTCTCAGACCTTGACCTACTGGAAATGCTGGACATTTGCAAATCAAATGGGACAAGACTAAACTGTGAAATAAACAGAACATGCTGGGGCAGCAGATGCATCTCCCAGTGATTGCCACTCCTCTGTAATAGGCTCCCACTGCATATGAAGCAGTGCTCGTCAATGACCCTATTGAAATGCAACCTTGACAACTGCATGGGTGATTGTAAATTTACCCCTGGGTTGGCACCTATGTCACTTGTAGACAGGGCCAGTCATTGCTGATCGCAAAATCGCTCTGCTAACAATCACCTAACTGTGCTCAATAAGGGTACTTGTGTTTTTACAAGACTAGGCTTGTAAGGACCTTAGGGCCATTAGGCTAGTAACCTCCAATAAACCTATGAAGCTATGAACTTATGCAGACCTCCCATCTTCTGTCCAACATGCCCTGCTGATGTCATCCACTATAAGTTGACCTGCAGTGTTGTAAAAGTCAAACTTGTGGCATGGCACCTGCATAAAGTACTGAGTTCTGTAGTCTGTGTACTTAGATGTGGCTTCTATTCTCACTGCAGTCAAATGTGTGTGCACTTGTTTGACATTACAGAGAGCTTTTTACATCAGCATGTGGGACACTGTTATTGCCATATTCTCCTCACTAGATACTGCTGATGTGCACTCTTCCCACTAGGGCTGGGTCAGAGACTGGCTTGGAAGCCAGGAAGAAGTTACATCATCTTATATGATAAAGACATGGATTTCAGTCTATCCACATACATCATGGCACTGTGTTTTCCTGATAAGTAACCTGTGTGGTTTCTACAGCTGCTGCACATGTCTGGTGAGGTACATGCAGGAGAGAAAATTATACTCTATGAGGTTCGAGTACAGTACTGTAATATAATCCTGAGATCTGAATATGATGGTGTGACTTATGATGTGCACAACACATGCTTTCAATACCAGTGTGGGCACTTGGTTGAAGTTCACAGTGCTATGTATGTGTGTTCCCAATTCTTGTATCACTGGGTTTCAGCATAGTGGGACTGTTGTCAATGCTGTAATTAGCAGGGAATTAAACTTTGCAGAAGGCCAAAATAAAGGCACATTTTTGCATTTATTTGTAGACTTTGTCAACTGTCATTTGTCTGTGTTAGCCCCTCTTGTTGTACATTATCATCATAAGTAGACTCAATGACTGCATCCAGTATGAAAGAATCAGCAAGTAAGCCAAAGGTCATATACTTTAGCCTGAACTGTTGAGAAATAGATTCCAAACAGTAAATGTCCAAGCAAACATCCCTGTGGTGCACCAGTAGTGACAGCTCTACTGGTACAGATTGATTCACCAACTGTCACAGTATGTGTTTTGGCAGTGAGCCAGTTGGTTACCCATCTAATGACATGAGGTTTAATCCCTAGCCTGGAGAGTTTCTCAATGATTTCTGCATAGGGGATTGTGTTCAAACTCTAAACCAGTTAAGGATAGCCAGTATGCATTGTCTTACCTACATCCAAGCCTATCACACAGAATCAATAGGCTGTGACAACATTACAGATCACCTATCATGTGACTCATCACATATACCTTCCTGACACGGTTGAATATACACTTCAACACACAGACTATGTTGCTGTACAAGGGTGTTTTCAACATGCATCCATGTGAGTTGGGAGGGGGACAGCACACGATACATGCACGTATAGACACATCCCAACTCTCCTTATCTGTGAGGTAGACCAACATGTCATCATGAACCTTTTTTAAATGGACACTAGTGATATCCCGGCTGTGTGCAGCACACCTGTGTTAGTTGTTAATGTTACATCATGTATGTTACATCTGTTAGATGTTCTCAAAGAGATCATTGAAGGCATGCATGATGACAACATTATCAGCCTTTTGAACTTGACAAGGCCAAGGCATTTGACACAAATCCACACTGAGGTATTCACTCAGCACTGTCAGATGTAGCCATATACACCTATATCACCAAGTGGGTAGACCAATGTTTCACATACATGGCATCTAAATATGTTAACATTTGTCATGTGGTCTATACCTCAGGTCCAGTGATCAGGTCTATACATCAGAGCTGTCTACTAGGCCATTTCCTGTCCATTATTTAAGTGATGGACATCACAGATGACATACACATCCTGTATCAAACAGTTACCTGAAGAACTACAGATTGTGGGCAATCCCAGACTCCAACTGTAATATTAGTATAATATAGACAGTATCAGCACAGACCAAAGACTGCTGCCACAGCCATGACAACACCTGCAATGACAATAAAACACAGGAGGATTTTTTACATCAGGAAAGCAAACACACAACCCAAGTATAATGTAGACATCACACCCTACAATCAGACCAGTAGGTATATGACCTGTGCCCTGGGGTAGATGGTAAGTGGAATATCCACCAGCATGTGGTCACAGTGCTGACTACTCTCTTGTATGTAACAGAACTAGTATGTGAAGAACATCCACATCAGAGGCCATAATACCTCCATAGTTCACAGTATTAATCACACCAATAACTGAGTACAATGCACTCTTCTTCATGTACCTCCCTACACATCTTCCATTGATGCGTAACTGAAGTGTACCACTTTGTCACAGTGAGCTGTCACACATTTTAGTGGAATATCTCAAAACGGCACGGTACAGTAGGAGGAACCATGAAGATCACCAATATAGAGAAACCACTTTATTGAAGTATCCAATAAATTCACCACTCTCAAATGTGCAATGACACTAAACACTTAAGTCTCACTGCATTTTTCATTCACAAAGGAACTACTTCAGACATGCAACACCCCCCTCCCTTTCAAATTACAATTTATACAATATTCAACTAATCAGGTACTCAGTCCAATCCCCTCATTCATTAACATAATTAAAAATAATTAAAATAGTATGAGATACAATGAGAAATAAATCTGCTAAAAGATATCTGCTAGAAAGATAAAATGTATGTAAAGTGCATGTGGGAATACAAAATCCATTCCTCTCCCATTGAATCTATAATAACAGTTGAGAACATGAAGAAACATGATTATGACAAACCAACACTTCATAAAATTAAACCATATAAAAAAAAATAAAACCAATAATGAAGTAGTAAGCCATAGTTTTTTGCTGCCCACTAGTGGTCAAAGCAAGCCAAACTAGCACATAAAAGAAAATGTATACATCAGCTCAAACCGGTCTCTCACTAAACTTCACCTAAACAATAAAATGGAGAATAAATAAAGTGCTATATTCTATTTATAACAAGGTATTGGGACCTATGTTCACCTAGATACTAAAAAAAAAGACACAACCACACAGCTAAGTGTTTTGCAGTAAACGGCATGTTCCTTATTTTCAGCTGTGTGGTTTTGTGTTTTTTTCTCAGTTGGTTTGCACTACTTGGTTTCACCTAGATACTAGTATGTATAACGATGTTATATAACAATTATAGTCTAGCTGCCCTAAGTTTTAAAACCGAGGCCAGAGAGATATGTTCATTAAGTCCTGGGAACTTACATGCCTCAAAAATCAATTGCCAAAATACTTCCCAATATTCAATTTTTGTCTCCCATTGCCCACCCCTAATCTCATATGGCACTTCTAATACAAAGAATGTAAAGGTGGCATCCTCACATTTGGTGGTATGTTTGTACAATGCATTCCTGAGATCTTTTCTATGAATGTCATACAGATAGTCATAGACTCTTTTCTTTAACATACTTCCCGTCTTCCCTACATAGAAGGCGGAACGCCATTTACACTCTAAGTAGATGACCCCCTTGATCTCACAATTGGAGAAACATTTGCCATATAAAAATCTATCCCGACTCTTAATGTAAATGTTCTGAGCATTCCTAACATGGGGACATTGAGCACACCTACCACATCTGTAGGTCCCTTTTCTCCTGTTCCCCTCTCTACCAACCATTCCCTGTTATTCCATTATACTTTTCATATTCCTGTCCTTCCCGAAGGCAAAATTAAGGGGTTTAAAAATCATCTCTAAATCGGAAAACTCTGAAAACATCTTCCAGTTTTTTGAGATAATATTCTTAATAACAGCAGTTTCACTTTTGAAATTCATAACAAAAGACCCTATTAGCACATCTCCTTTATCATTTTTGTATTCCCACATACACTTTACATACATTTTATCTTTCTAGCAGATATCTTTTTAGCAGATTTATTTCTTATTGTATCTCATACTATTTTAATTATTTTTAATTATGTTAATGAATGAGAGGATTGGATTGAGAACCTGATTGGTTGAATATTGTATAAATTGTAATTTGAAAGGGAGGGGGGTATTGCATGTCTGAAGAAGTTCCTTTTGTGAATGCAAAATGTGGTGAGACTGTTAAGCGTTTAGTGTTATTGCACATTTGAGAGTGGTGGATTTATTGGATGCTTCAATAAAGTGGTTTCCCCATACTGGTAATCATAGTGGTTCCTCCTACTGTATCATGCCATTTTGAGAAGTTTGTTTCACATTGGCACTGGTGTCTCCTGCCTTTCTTTGGTGTTTTGGTTCGTAGTTATGGAACAGTTGGAAGTAGCTGAGAATTGGAATGGGGATTCTTCGCATCTCAATTACATTTCCAAACTTAGAAATGCTATGCCTGAACTCACACAATTGGTTTTGGTGCTCAACCAAAGCTTATTGCAATAAGCGCAGAGCGGAAAAGCTGCTATGCTGCCTGGTAACCAGGAGGGCTTGAATATGATTATGGAAGTAAGGATGTACTGGATAAGGATGTTGGAGCTTCTGGGACACATGGAAACAGTAGCAGAAGGGATAATAATGCTGCAACATCCCTACAGGCTTTCCATCAGTTTTTAGATCATCATTAACTGAACACCCAGGAGTGGACATGGTCAACAATGAAGCAGAGGCAGTGAGACCTAAGGAAAGAAGACAGCATCATCATAATTCAGGTGACTGTTATTATAGATCCCGAGAGAGACAGAATCATTCTGTTGATTTTAACTGGCAAGAATGGCTGCAATGAAATGACTTTTCATTTAATAATGTGCAGACTGACAATATTGATGATGTGGGTAATACTTATAAAAATCTGAATTTATTGCATGAAAGCATGCTTAAATATAAAACTCTGGACCTTGACAATAGATATTTAAAGCAATATTTAAATATGAAAACTGTTCCGAAGGGTTTAAGGGTATTTAAGTACCCAAATAATGTTAGAGAAGGTTCAGAGTTCTATAAGGAACTTATTAATATTTTAGATCCATGTGGCTTTTCAATTATGGAAGTTATTATGACAAAATTAAGTAGAAATGGAATGGTTGTTTAAAAGGATTGATAAAGTTAACAAAAGATTAATTAATGGTTTACTTTTTATGGTTGAGGAAGAAAAGGAGAAATATTTTAATATTAAGAAAAAAACAGATGAGAAATGTGTTTTTATTTCTAAATGGAAAAGTAGGAAATTAGGTAGAGACATTTTAGAATATAAAGAGAATAGATGCTACCCCCAGACCTAGGCATGTGGAGGATAAATGTAACGGACAGAATAGAAGGGTTTATAATATGGATGAGTATGATAGAAGGGAAGAATGGTCTAGAAACAAATTTATTGAAGGATATACATCAGTGGAGCAAAGATTTGATAATAATGTATAAGGTGGTAACTTTAATTTAAACTTGAAGGACCCTTTAGAATTTCCAACCTGAGAAGGCCAGAAAGGATAAAGAGCAGACAAGTGGTTCATTAGTTACAAAGGGGAGAGAAATTTATGGTAATTAGAGCACCGAATAAAATACAGTTGTGTACACTTACCATAAATGTAAATGTTCGAGTGTATTCACTGTTGCAGTCATCACATTTGGGTTATCCCTGCCAGGGTAGCCCTTGGCCAGCCCGGATGCCAAAGGCTTAGTATTTCTGTGTCAGTTGCTGTCGCTTCCATTCTGATGTCAGGTTGTCAGCAGTACAAAGTAAGGCAAATAACGCCATTACATCAGTTTTTTCTTGCCCTGTCAGGAGCCCCCAAGTAGAAGCCAGGTTATGGTGGAAGAACCCCACCAGTAGAAAGTAAATACCAAAATGATCCTTGTAAGGAGAGAGAGAGAGAAAAGTGGGGGATGGAGGGAGGAAAACCAGTACTGCAACAGTGAATACACTTAAACATCTACATTTATGGTAAGTGTACACAACCGTACTATGTTCTTCATGTTTCACTGTTGCAGTCATCACATTTGGGTTGATTTCCAAAGTTGAGGAAAAGGGGTGGAGGCAGTCAAGGAGACTAGAGGCTGGCTAGGATGTCCTGCAAGACGGCAGTGACAAAGCCTGCACTGAATTTGGAGAAGATAGGCAGGTGGTAATGTTTGATGAGTGTGAATAGATGTCCAGGTGGCAGCCTCCAGGATGTCCCTGGTGGGGACTCCTCTGAGGAAAGCTGCAGAGATGGAGGCTGCTCTGGTGGAGAGAGTCCTGACCCCCTTAGGGGGAGGCTTTCCGTGTTGCTTTTAACAGAAATGGATGCAGTGTGCTATCCACTTAGAAATTATTTGGGGATGGCTTTGCCCTCTGCCCCTGCAGCAAAGCTAACCAGCAATTGATCAGACTTTCTGAATGATTTAGTCCTGTCTAGATAGAATCTGAACTGTCTGTGCACATCTAGAGAGTGCAGGATCCTTTCCCCCTTGTTCTGTGGGTTAGGGAAAAAGGTGGGCAAATAAATGGATTGGTTGAGAGCCACACTGGGTACCACTTTGGGCATGAGGGATGGGTTAGTCCTGAGGGAAACCCTGTCAGCATGGAAGATGAAGGGCTCCACAGCCATGAATGCTTGTAGCTTGGAGACCCTTCTGGCTGAAGTGATGGCCAGAAGAAAAGTCTTCCAGAAGAGAAATTTTAACTATGCTGAAGATGCTGGTTTGAAGAGGGGCAGGGTGAGCTTTTCCAACACAAAGTTAAGGTCCCAAGCTGGGGTAGATGCTCTTCTCGGTGGCCTCAAGTTGCTAGCCCCTCTTAGGAATTGTTTGATCAAAGGGTGTGAGAAAAGGGACTGCTCAGTGGGGAAATGAGTAAAGATAGCAGAGGCATGAATTTTAATAGAGGAAAAGGAGAGACCACTGTGTAGCAGGTCATCTAGGTAATCCAGGATGAGAGGGAGGGCTGTGCCGTATCGGCTCCCTTAGCCTGAATCTAGGTGCATAACCTTTTCCATTTGTCAGCATAAGAATTTCTAGTGCTAGGGCATCTGGCCTCATGTATAACATCTAGAACCTGTTTACTGAGGTTGGCAGATTGATCATTGGTTAGAGAATAAGCCAAGCTGTCAAACTGAGGATCTGCAATTGGGGATGTATGAATTCTCCTTCCCTCTGGGTCAGGAGGGTTGGGGTCTGAGTGGGACGCCATGGTGGCAGTGAGGACAGGCTGTGCAGCATTGGGTACCAGTGCTGATGAGGTCAGTCTGGAGCAATAAGAATTGTCCTTGGTTTTTCCTCCCTTATTTTGAGCAGTACCCTGGTAATGAGAGGTAGTGGAAGAAAGGCATAGACCAATAGATTGACCCAGGGGAAGGACAGGGCATCCACTTTCCAAGCCACACAGTGATGCTCCCTGGTGCAGATTTTGCTGAGCTGATGGTTGATGTGGGAGGCAAAGAGGTCGACCTTTGGGGGTGCCCCATTTCTGAGTTATTAGGGTGAAGGTTAAGGTTCTTTTGTCTAGCTGCCACTCATGTGGGTCCAGAAGATTTCTGCTTAAGTGATCTGCCAGAGAGTTTAGAGAACCTGGCAGGATTTGTGCTAACAGGTGTAGTTTCATGGCAGAGGCTGCATGCCAAAGGGTCATGGTCAGCCTGCATAGAGGGTAGGAAGTGAGTCCCTCCCTGCTTGTTGATATACCACATCACAGTGGTGTCTGTTTTGATCAGGAGAGCCCCTGGGGAGAGAAGGGGCCTGAAAGCTGTCAATATGTGCTGGACAGCTAACATCTCTTTTTGGCTGATGTACAGATGGATTTGCTGTGGGCTGCATTGGCCCTGTATGCACCTGCCATCCAGGCATAGTCATGTGTCTGTGGTGAGGGTCGGGGTGGTGAGAAAGGTAGTCCCTTATTGTGGGAGCATGCTGCTGCCCACCAAAGAAAATCTTTCCTGAGGCAAGGTATCATGGGTATAAGAGGGTCCAGGTCTTGAGAGTGTTAACAGCTAAGGCTTTTTAGGTACCATTGAAGTTTCCTCATATGCAGTCTGGCATATGGAATGAGTAGAATGCAAGATGCCATGAACCCAGAGCTTTCAGGATTTTCCTTGCAGATGACTGGGGTCTGGTGGCTAGTTGAGAGAAGTAGTCTGTCAGTTGTTTGCTTTTCTGGTGTAAGGAATGCCATCTGGGATGCTGTGTCCAGGCTTGCTCCCAGAAATACAATCCTTTGGGTGGGTACTAGTTTGGATTTCTTTTCATTGATAGTGTACCTTAGGGAGGTCAGTAGGGACTTTACAAAGGCCAGGTGCTTGAGCAGTTTGTCCTGTCTGCCTGAATTAGGCAGTCATCTAAATATGGGTAAATTTGGATATTCCTTTGTCTTCAAAAAGCAATAGCTGGAGCCAGACATTTTATGAAAACTCCGGGAGCAGAAGATAAGCCAAAGGGAAGTGCAGAAATCCTGCCCTGAAACGTAGGTATTTCCTGCATGATTCCCTGATAGGAATGTGGAGGTAGGTCTCTTTTAGGTCTAGGTTGGCTAGCCAAGCATCCTTGGAGAGCATGGGTAGCAGTTGCTAAAGGGTGAGAATTTTGAATTTTGGTATCACCAGGAAGGTGTTTAGAATGGATAGATCAAGGATGGGGTGCCAGGTGCTCTCTTTTCTGGGTACCAAAAAAGGTCTGGAGGAGAAACCTTGGCCTTTCTGTTCTGCAGGAACGTGCTCTACTGCCTCATAGAGCAGGGAAAGGACTTGCTTTTGCACCTCTGCCCACTGATTTGGAGGTAGATCTGGGAACCCTTTTTGGGGTTGGAAGAGTGCGGAAAGAAAATTTGTATCCCTGGGACACTATGTTGAGAACCCAGCAGTCGGTGGCAATGGTGGCCCAGGTGCTTGCGTGAAAGGACAGTTTTCCTCCTAGGGGTAAGTGAAGGTGGACAGAGGAAGGGGGTGGTGGAGGAGAGTCATTGTGAGTTCTTACCATGAGGGGGTGGCTTAAAACTCCCTGTTTTTGAAGTGGAGGAATTCCATTGTTTTGATCTCTGCATTCCCTGTGGTTGCTGTCTGGGGGGTCTGCTTCCACAGGGTCTGGGCTGAACTGACCTGGTGGGAGCAGGAAAGGATCAGTGCTTGGAGGGGCGATGCCTACTGAACCTGGGTGGCTGGACCTGTAAGAAATCCTTAACTGTCTGCATAGATTTAGCTTTTTCTACCATCGTTATTCACTCCAGTAGAGCTTTTTTGAGTGTGTACCTTTAACTCCCAGTGGGTGTGGCTACAACATTTAAAAATGAAGGTATCACCTTACAGTTCTAACAAATACTTATTGACAGAGGTCCTATATCAATACAATTACGTTTGCCATCATGTATGCTTCAAGATAAAATATTCTGATGCCTTGTGTGTAGCATGATTTTGAAATTATTAATGTAAATATGAACAAGCAATATTTGACGCCTAGAGGAGCAGGAGGAGGTAACTGCAGAAATGCCTATAGACGTCACTTGGCTGTAAGGACCTCCTCTGCCTTAGTGCCAAATAAGTTGTCTTGGTGCAAGGGTGCATCCAACAATTTAGATTTAACATGGTCTGGCAAGGGGTGTTCCTTAACCCATGCATGCCTTCTAAGGACAGAACCAATGACTGCTGCCCTGCAAGAAGCTTCTAGGGTGTCAAAACCACAGTGTAAGGTGTGCTTAGTTACTTGACTTGCAGAATGCATTAACTCTTGTAACTCTTTAGATTCTGCACAAGCAGGAAAGGAAGACACTTCTTGTTTTAGGAGTTCCATGGTATGTTGTTGAAATTTTAGCATATAGAACTGGCAATTTAGGGCTCTGATAGCAAGAGTAGCAGAGGTGTATACTTTTTTACCCCATCTGTCTAGTGCTTGGGAATCCCTATCTGACAGGGTGGGATTCTTAGCAGAGCTTCTTTAATACCTTTAGGCCCTTGAGAAATTACCTCAGGGTCAGCAGTAGGATTTTTATAAAGAAATTTGTGAGAGTCAGGGACTCTGTAATACCAATCAGGTTTTCTGGGTGCAGGAAGTAGGGTGTCAGGAGTCAAACTGGATTCCAGGAAAACATCATCCACAACATCCAGGACTGGGGGAATGGCAAGGGGTCTGTGCTGTGGAAGATCTAAGAATTCCCTGAGTCTCTTTTTAGACATAGGGTAGTCCTGACATTCCCATTGGAAATGCTCCCTTACGGTATGAAGGGTTTCCCCAAAGGAAAAGTCCTCAGGTAGAGAGGCTGAGGGAATGGAATCCTCTGCATCAGAATCCTCATAAGCAGAAAGGGGTTGGATGTCTTCATATTCAGATGCATCAAACTCCTGTTCAGACAAAACTACTGGGGACAGATCTCTTTTTCTTTTGGAAGGGGTAGCTTGGCTTCCCCTGATAAGCATGATAAGGTCTTCTGCCATTTTAAGCATTTGAGACTGAGGCAAGGAAGCAGGTGCCTAAGAGTGGGTCGTCTGTTTCTTGAGTGTGGCTCGTACTCTGGACCTTAGAAACTTGGTCATTTTCAAAAGAATGGTAGACGCGAAAGAAGTCGTCGGTTTGTGTCGAGAATTGGTAGTGGGAAGTACTTCCTCAGAAGCCGGTGCCTGCTCAGCGGCTCCAGACCCATCCAAGGGAGAGACAACTGCAGGATCCTTAGTCAAAGAAGAGTTTTGTGGCATACCAGACTCAGAAAGGGTCTCGGTAGCAGCCTGCAAATTCACAGAAGCAGGCATCAGGGGCTGCGAAAGCACCTCACTGAGAACCGGAGAACTGACGATTAGCTTAATATACGCATCGTTGGTAGGCTTGGACCGGTGTGGTCTGTCTCTGTCTTTATCCTTACATTTTTTTGGAAGATCTGCTGTTGGATGGCTTACTGAAGCCATATCGGAATTCGAGGACTGTAAGTGAAAATAATATCTAGCTACAATAAGGGCCCGACGATGTATAGTTCTGGTGTCGAACAAAGCACAAAAGCGACAGTGGGGGCTGTCATGGTCTAGGCCTAAGTAAGTGATGCAGTAAGAATGAAAGTCTCGGTGTGGTATTTGCTTTCCACAGGCGAGGCAATTGTTAACTTTTTCTGACATTGGTTAGTGCAAGAAAAAAGGATCCCCAATGGGGTACTTAGCTTTAGAAGATTTCAGCTTCAATTCAGAAGATGAAACTCAGGTAGCAGCCGACCGGCACTCGTGCAAACTTGCTTCTGCTTTTGGCTCCACAGCAAGAAAGACTGATGTAATAGCGTTGGCTGCCTTACTTTATACTACTGATGACCTGATGTCAGTCAGAAGTGACAGCAACCGATGCAGAAATACTAAGCCTCTGGTATTCGGGCCGGCCAAAGGCTACCCTGGCAGGAATAACCCAAATGTGATGACAGCAACAGTGAAACACGAAGAACATATAAATCCTTGTCACTAAAAAGGAAACTATTGCACAGATGGGGTATGTTTATTCCTTTCAGAATTTTAAGATTTTTGATTAAAATAATATTGAATTGAATGAAAATTATTTTAATTTATTTATGAAAGGGTTGAAGTTTGTGACTAATAGAAAATGTGACATTAGTAAACTTCTCAATGACTTAAAATTATTTGTGAGAGAGAAAAATCTTGAGTTGATATCTGCAGGTGTCGAAACAGAAAAAATAGATGACAACAACTTTAAAAAGAAAAGTACTTTTAACCTCCCTCTACACCCCAATTAAGAAATTTTGAGGCAGTTCTGGAGAGAGACTTGAGGGAAGCCCAAGTCTGTCAAAGGTACATTCCAACCTCCCTTATTAGGAGAAACATCTTCTGATGGAATTAAGCAAGAATAAAATTATTAGTGTTATGAAGCCAGACAAAGGGTGTGGGATGGTGATGATGGATAATGTGTTCTTTATGGTTAAAATGGAAGAGGTTTTAGGTGAAGACAAATATCAGAGTGTCTATCAATCAAATTAATATAGCCTACTCCAAAATTGACCTGGGTTTAAGAGAACTATTATATAACAAAATGATTGACATGGAATTATTTAATTATGTATGGACAGAAAAAAGTGTCACCTTCTATTTTGGGGGTTCCTAAGGTGCATAAGAACCTGGATAATCCTCCCCTTAGACCTATTGTGGCTGCCAATGGGTCAAAAACTTCTGCTCTTGCTAAATATGTGGACACAATATTAAAAGCAAGATGGGTGGAGTATCAGGGTCTATTGAAGGATTCATGGGATTTTTTAAAATCCATAGATCAAACTTTTTTTGTAAAAATATATATTTTTTTACCACAGACATTAAAGATTTGTTTTCTGTTATCCCCCCATGATATGGGTATGGACTGGCTCAAAGAGGCCCTTTTGAAGGCTAAAGAATTTATGCCCAAGGAGTTTAGAGTCATTATAGAGATGATGGATATGGTATTTAATAATAATTGTATCCATTTTGAGGGGGAATTTTTTAAACAAGTTAAGGGTGTAGCTATGGGGGCATGTTGTGCCCCAAATTATGAGAATATTGTTTTAAAAATATTGGAAAAGAAATGTATTTTTAATTCCCCTTATGAAAAGTGCTGGTATCTATACAACAGATACCTGGATGATTTATGTATCTTTTGGACTGACACTGAGGATAAACTTAATCAAGTTTTAGAATACATAGGTAACACTACTGAGATTTTAAAATTTACACAATATAACTAGGGAACACATGGATTATTTGGATGTAACTATACACAATGATCTGATTAACAATGAATTTAAATATACTGTTTATAGAAAGAGTACTTTCTCAAATTCTTATTTGTTTTATACTAGTGCTCACCCCTACATACAAAAAAGTATAGTAAAGGGACAATTCATAAGGATCTCCAGAATGACCTCTGATGATATGGATTTCCTACATGAATGTGACGCATTAAAAGATGTTTCCGGACAGAAAATATCCTCTCAAAATGATAGATGAGGTCCTCATGGAAGTAAGAGAGGGGAGGAATAATAGATTCAGCCTGATATTGGGGAGAGGGATCAGTGACTTCAAGCCCATTGGACAAAAGAAAATAAATAACAAAGGCGATGTTTTTTTAAAGAATTTCAATAGTGAAACTACTGTTATTAAGAATATTATTTCTAAAAACTGGAAGATGTTTTCAGAATTTTCTAATTTAGAGATGATTTTTAAACAAACCCTTAATTTTACATTCAGGAAGGACAAAAATATGAATAGTATATTGGAACAAAAGGGAATGATTGGTAGAGAGAGCAGGAGAAAAGGGACCTACAAATGTGGTAGGTGTGCCCAATGTCCCCATGTTAGGAATGCAGAGCGCATTCACATTAAGAGTAGGGACAGATTTATACATGGCAAATGTTTCTCCAATTGTGAGAGCAAGGGGGTCATCTACTTAGTGGACTGTAAATGTTGTTCCACCTTCTATGTAGGGAAGACGGAAAGGATGTTAAAGAAAAGAATCTATGAGCATCTCTATGACATTCGCAGAAAAGATCTCAGGAATGCATTGTACAAACATACCACCAACTGTGAGGATGCCACCTTTAATTTCTTTGTATTAGAAAAAGTCCCATATGATATTAGGGGTGGGCAATGGGAGACAAAAATTGAATATCAGGAAGTATTTTGGCAATTGATTCTTGAGGCATGTAAGTTCCCAGAACTTAATGAACATCTCCCTGGCCCCGGTTTTAAAACTCAGGGCGGCTAGACTATAATTGTTATATAGCACTGTTCTACATACTAGTATTTTTATAAATAGAATATAGCACTTTATATATTCTCCATTTTATTGTTCAGGTGAAGTTTAGCTAGTGACATGTTTGAGTTGCTGTATGCGTTTTCTTTTCTGTGCTGGTTTGGCTTGTTTTGACCATTAGAGGGCAGCAAATAATTATGGCTTACTACTACTTTATATATATTTTTAGATGGTTGAGATAGAGGTGTGTGTGTGTATACATCTACACATGCACACCAGTCAACTAGCCTCTATTGATCATAATGTCACATACAGGCTAGCAGTGTCCCTTGTAACACCTCCAGCAGGTGTTACGGTGCCAGGCCAGTATGCATGATTACCCTCCTACAGTGTGGACATATAATAGTTGTACAAATGTGTTTGTGCAGAATCATCTCTAAACACTCTAAATCACATATGTTATGTCAGAGGCATTGGATTACTGGTGGCATTATTCTGTTAGTCCATGAGTGTGCTTGCTTCTTTTATTGCTGTCCATGTGCCTTTACCTGTGTCCCACTCGCTGGAGACCTCTGCTGAGATTACACTCATATTCAAGCAAATCAGTTAGCAAAGCTTCAAAATATGCATCCTACCACAATTGTATGTAACATCCCTGACAGATGTTCTCTGCATTATTCATGTAAGGATACATATCTCACACAGACCTCCCCTTGTTATGTCACCTTGTGGACAGTCACATAATACACATTTTCATTGTGAAGTCGTTACTGTACCAGATTGATATGTGATTGGTGTTGCTGCTACAACTGCCTTTCATTTGCATGCCCTCATGTGCTGTATAGGTTGTTTCACCTGTCCTTTTTACCTTTGTTCATTCCTACAATTCATCTGTGTGTCCCTATTCAATACACACACTTCCCCTGAGTATTTATTTTACATGGCAGTCCATGTACCCTTAAAGATCATTTACACAACTTCTGTACAGAATGCCAGGAATGGGACTTCACAATAATTTGCCCTGTCCTGAACTGTTTGTACCATATACTTAACTATCATACCTGTCAACTATCTAGATTTTCACAGAATGTCCAGTTTTTGCCTTATATATCTTTTGGTGTGTTCCTTATTAAAGTTGTGGTTTTCTGCCATACCACAGAAATGATCTCAGGACTGACATGAGTCAATAATTACACACATTTGAATTTCAGACTTCAAATCCTTTAGAACATGCATCTTAACAAAAAACCCTGGTTATTATAGCACATTTCTAATGAACAAGTATGTAAAATCTGGGTCATTGTCCCCCATTATGTTGGCCTTTGTCCAGATATCTTGCACTAAGAGACTGAGAGGTATCTGTTAAACCCTAATGATCATTATGCCATTCCCGGCAAAACTGTGCACCTTCAGTGCTCCGATTTAAACAGGATTGCTATCCGTGTTCACTTACATGGTTTCCTGGCCAGCAACACTGTTACCGGCCATGAAACCTTGCTTATTTTCATTTAAATGCAGTGTGCAGCATGAATATGCAATGAGTGCTGCTGCTCACGATGCATGCATGTAAACTCCTTGTAGGCTTTGCGAGAAGCCTACACGGAGGTTATTGAATCCCAGTGTTTGTTGCATATTTGGGAGACATACATATATCCCCTGTTGTTTCTTGTGAATTACTTATCCAGTCTATATTCCTAATCCTTTCTAACCTCCTCTGTTTGATTGTTATACTTATCATGCAATATTTTATATGCTGTACTAATAAATCCTTTCTTAATGGCAACTTCTGCTATAAATTCTACTAAAAGCTCTACCAGTGCAGGTCTTTCATTTAGCACCCCCCTATTTCTTTCTCTTTCCCTATACTCTGCCTTCCCCTCTCAAGGATTGATATCAATCTTTAACCTGCAGTCCAAATAAGTTCTTGGCATCTTTCCATTCTATTACCTTTCACTCTCTAGTTATTTGCTCCCAATACCTTTGTTCCGTTGCCAGTTTTCACCAATAAATTCAAGGCCCCTCTTGCCTGTCTGTATCCCTAATTGAATTCATTTCTATCTGCAGAATCTCCCTTCTGCATTCCCATGTTGGCTTAGTTCTTAGAATACTTTCCGTTGATTTATGAACAAAATATTCTGTATGGTTATCGTTATTCTCCTTAAAGGTCTGCATCCAAAATCTCAGTCTCTCCTTGTTTCTTGAACTTCCTCCCCTTTCATCACCATCACCATCTCTTTCCATGTTGAATTATAGTTTTCTGCTTACGGTTGCCACCTTTCATCATGGCTAAAACTGGAGTAAAGCCATACCCCTCGTGTCACCAGTATCCCCACCCCATCTCCCACCCATTTTGTGACGTCATAATGGCATCACCCAGCAGGGAACGCACTCTTTTTCTGTTCTTGCTTCCGGCTGATTTACTATGCTTTTCTGCAAAAAAGCAGAGTAAATCAGCCGATTTACAAACTCCGATAGTCTGTTTCCTTTTTGAAACAGAATACCGGAGTTTGTACAGTGTTTTCCAAACTACCGGAGAATCAGTTTGATTTCCAGATAGTCTGGAAAAAAAAACAGAGGAGTGGCAACCCTATTTCTGCTTCTGCTATGTACAGATGCCCTAATTATGTTGCTCTGAAATACTGCTTCAAATTAGGTAATCCCAATATGTCCTGTTCTATTGGACAAAAAAGTGTATCCCACTTCACTCTTGCTGTCTTCCCCTCCCAGATAAAATCCTTCAGCTGTTTATTAATTGCTATCCACAACTTCTCCTCTGGTTGATAAAAATATGCATGACCTGTGTATAAGACGAAAGGGACTAAACATTTTAACTGCTTGTATCTTACTATCAATATCCATATAAAACAGCTTCCATTTTCCAATCATCTTTTGTTTATTCTCTTCTCACATATCCTTAGCTGCCACACCAGAATAATTTTTAATCAATATTCCTAAATACTTCATTTTATCATGTCCCTATAAGTATGGACATTGCTGAACCAATTTGTACGTGGGTACATAATTTACCACCATTGCCTTTGTTTTAGTGTTATTAATTTTGTATCCCGAAAAGATTGGAAACAGTCTCAATATGTTCCACAACACTGCAATGTCCCTTTCTGGATTTTGTCAGGTATAAAATGTCAGATGCAAACAGAGCCAGTTTTTCTTGACTACCATACCAATTATATCCTCGAATCTCTGAGTCCCTTATTTTCTTTGCCAATGGTTTTAAGTAAAGTTCAAATAACAAAGGGGTGAGAAGACACCCCGGCCTGGTTCTTCTGCTCAAGGCGAGATTATCAGAAAGGCTCATCCAGACTCTTTACTGTGAAGGAAAGGTTACTTTGCTTTTATTTTTTTGTATTACTGTATTACCTTTCTATATTTTGAATACTGTAGTTTGTTTTCTTTACCTTGTGTTTTGCTTGCATTCTGTTTTAACAGCATATTAAAACTTCAAAAGAGACCACAGCTCTCTCTGTTCTGAGTCAGGCAGAATTTTTTCCCGCCCTTCCACCCATTTAAGTTGTCTTGTTAAATACCACTGTCTTTCTAGTTGCCCGCCTGTTATGTTAATCTGACCATATATCTCATTTCTCTCTACTTTCACTGGCTTATGTGAGTAATCACAAAATCATCATTTTGAAATCCCACCCTTCAATTATTTAAATTTATTGGCCATCCTACAGTATTTCATAGTACCAAAATACAAAAGTGACCACCCCTTTCAATCCATCTTGCTGTTTTAAAAATAGTAACTCTCCACTAAACCTTAACTTTTTAAACAGGTAAAACTCAAGTTACCTACTTTCACATCTAACTTCTCTAGTGCACACTGCAGAGTGCATTCTTTTCAATCTTACCTTTAAGCATCCCTGTGACTAGCACTTTCTCTAATACCTGCTGGAAAGCACTAGGAAGCCTTAAACTCATACAAACACTGAACTCTCCTTGTTAACAAGGATAAATTAATAGTAGGCACTAAACAGCCTATAATTACAAAGTACCTTGCTAAGGAAACAGCTCCTATACTTTACAAAGAAAAAAAAGCCCCAAACCAGGCATGTCCAAGGGTCAGCTTCCGGTGATTTCTCCTGTCCACCTGGTGAATCTGGGCATACTGTGGCAATGCAGCAATTGCCTCATGTACACAGACAACCCTCTCCTCCTACCACCCAACACTACAACCTGTGAGAGATGCACTTACATAGCCAAAATGGAAGCAAAGCTCTCTCCACCCAAGATTGTGCTAAACAGTCAAGAGGAGAAGGTTAACACCCACACTACACCTCAAGCAACACATAGCCCTTCTAAACCCGCACCACCAACACCCACATATAGCAACACTAAATCCACATATGCAGAGGCCCTTAACTGTAACCTGCCCTAGCAACAAAGACCTCTGAAGCTGAAACGCAAACAAACACCAATCACAACCAATGTGTCACATAGTTCACAACACCAGTGTGCTACCCAGCAACAGCCCCTACTGCAAGACAATGTACCTAACACTTTAGTCATAGGTGACTCTATAGTCTGGCACACTGATGTCCCTCTCACCAGGTTGAATAAGGAGAAAATTACAGTCAGCTGCCTGTCGGGTGCCAGGATCCGCCATATAACGTATGCACTCAAGTCACTCCACAACAAGTACAAATATGACTCTGTCATTGTCCATGTTGGAGTGAATGACTTGAGACGTACCTCCCTGGACTACATGAAAAGAGACATGGAAGAGCTCTCGGATCATGTGGCCCAGGCAGGTATGACCCTAGCCCTGAGTAGCATCCTGCCTTCGCCCAGAATGATACCACAATATAAGGATAAAATGATTGACTTCAACAATTGGCTAAGCTTATGGTGTCATTCAAAGGGGATCCAGTATCTGTCTGCCTGGGACGACATGATTGACAGACCACGATGCTTTGCCAGAGATGGTCTGCACCTGTCACCCCTGGGGTTCAGGTTACTGGCTAAGGCTCTTGCCACCCCTATAGTGCCTTTTTTAGGCAAACTCCAAAGGACAAAACCACCACCGTAACAAGTACAAGCATGCAAAATCTGAAGGTAATGCTACTCAATGCTAGAAGTCTAAACCTCAAAATGCACTCTCTCGAGGCAATCCTAAAAATGGAGAACATCGATATCTGTGCAGTAACTGAGACCTGGTTCAAGGCTCCAGAGAGCACCCCTGCAATACCAGGCTACAACTCTTACCGCACTTTTCGGCCACCAAATCAGGACCGAAACACTAAAGGTGGAGGAGTGTCAATATTCACCAAGGATATTCACACCACCAGGCTAGTTGGCCAACACAATGTGTCTGAAATTCTCCAAGTGCAACTAACACTAGGTAAGACTGCAATCCAAATTGTAGCTTGCTACAGATCCCCCACCATACCCCAAGATTCTCACTACACCTTTCTAAACATACTGGAAAATATTAAGATAGAACCAAACACCCTAATACTGGGTGATTTTAACTACCCTGCCATTAACTGGGAAAACTACTCATGTCCCAACACCTTTGCGCAATGGTTCTTGGAATTCATAAATTCCAACGCCCTGGATCAACTAATCCATAGTCCCACCAGGGGCTCCAATATCCTAGACCTGGTCATTACCAACATGGGAAATCAATGCTCCATACCTATGGTCACCCCCTCGTTAGTCAGGTCTGACCATAAGCTAATCACCCTTAACATCCACATCCCACCCCTCCCAGTAAAGAAACCACCATAAAAAACTTCTCCAAAGCCAACTTCATGCTACTCAAGTCAGAACTGACAAACTTCATGACACCCATGCAGACGGGAACTGAAAGTTCAACTGCTGAATCCTACGCTAAGGCACTGTACGAGCACATCCACTCATGCATGAATCGTGCCATCCCAAATAGAACCAAAATGCTCTCATCCAAAAAAAGGAAGCCAATCTGGTGGTCCCCTGCCATAAACAAACTTTACAACAAAAGGAAGAAGCTTTTGCAGAAAAGAGGAAAATCCCAAGATGCAAAAAACTCCTTACTAGCCTCAGTAAGAAACTGAGATGCCTCATAAAATCCTCCAAAGCAAGTTACGAAAATAAAATTGCCAAAGATTCCAAAGACAACCACAAAGCATTCTATAACTATGTCAAGAATCTAAATGGCAATGCTCAGATCTGCTCTGAGCTACAACAGAATGGCATTAAATATACTGATCCGAAGGATATTGCCAATATCCTGGCAGATCGATTCAGTGCCAACTTCACCCCCCTCTCACCCCCTAAATGGCCCATCTCAATACCGGAAGATTGCCAAATTCCAGTAATAATGGCCACACAGGTACAAAACGCACTCTCTAAAGCCAAGAATACAACATCCATGGGACCAGATGACATCCCGGCTGTGTACTACATGAACTACAATATGAACTGGCACCTCACCTAAGTGTCATGTTTAATCATAGCCTCACCTCAGGTTTCATGCCCACTGAGTGGCAGAGCTACAGTTATCCCAACCCACAAGGGAGGGATCCACCTTGGATCCCGGAAACTACCGTCCCATCAGTCTGACAAGCCTTATCTGCAAGGCCATGGAGCGTATTACCATGGAACTTATAAACAAAGACATTGGCAACCTTCAAACACTGGACCCCACCCAGTTTGGGTTTGTGAAGGGCCGATCTTGTCTCCTGAACCTGATTGACTTCTTTGAATTAGTCTCCAGAGCCATGGACAAGGGTAAGGTGGTCCACACAGCCTATCTAGACCTTGCCAAGGCCTTTGACACCATCCCCCACTCTGGAATCATAGATAAACTTACTAAGTTGGGCATTAATCCCTATGTCACCCAATGGGTTGCTAAATGGCTTACTGACAGAACCCACACTGTAAAAGTAGCCGACTCCAAATCCAGCTCCAGACAAGTGACAAGTGGAGTACCTCAGGGTTCAGTCCTGGGGCCACTCTTGTTTGGCATCTACTTCTCTGACGTACAGGTCAACACTAAGGGACTCTGGCTAACAAAGTTTGCAGATGACTGCAAACTGGGAGCCATTATTGAATCCCCAAATGATGTGGATACTCTACAAAAGGGCCTTACAGAAACAGATGCTTGGTGCCAAAGCCATGGGCTCAAGCTCAATGCCAAGAAATGTATTGTTATCCCCTTTGGGAAAAAACATGTATCCATGAATTACCATATAGGTGGAAGTACACTAAACACAGAAAGTGTGATAAGAGACTTAGGGACACAGGTGGACAGTGGTCTCACCTTCGATAACCACATCGCCACAACAGTCAGGAAATCCTTCTATGTGGCACACCTCATCACAAAGGGCTTTTCATCCAGAAAAAAGGAGGTCATTGTCCCACTGTACTCATCCCTCATTAGACCCATTATAGAATACAATGCCCCATTTGGTATGTACCTTTCAAGACATCTGCAACAACTGGAAAGGCCTCAGAAATACCTCACTAAAAGAATCACAGGCCTAAAGCAGATGCCCTATGCTGACCGCCTTAAAAAACTCCAGCTATACTCTGTCACATATCGTCTGCTCAGAGGCGATCTCTGCTTAACATACAAGGCCATATCAAACCCAGAGCTGTTGGACATGCTACACTTAAAGAAATCCCAATCCCTCAGAGCTACACGCTCCAAGGATCTAAACCTTGTCATCACAATAAACAAAACATGCTGGAGGGATAGGTTCCTGACCCAGAGACTCCCCAGACTCTGGAATAGATTGCCCATGCATGTCAAGCAGAGTGCCTCTTTGGACCTCTTCAAGAGAAACCTTGACGATTGGATGGGAGAAAGGAAATTCACCCCAAGGATCACGTCAGTCGCCCTGCTAGACAGGGGTCCAGGAAAGTAAATAATGTGGGAAGAAATAGCCAGGGAATTGTTATGGCTAGGCCCTAGGGCTGATAGCCTAGTACCAACCTATGAGAGGACCTCACACACTTTAACTTTCTCCTCTTATCCCTCACATATCCTCCTAATCAACTTTATAATTTTATCAGGGAAAGCAAGTGCTTCCATTGCTCTGACCATAACATCCCAGCTTACTCTATCAAATGCTTTCTCTGTATCAACACCCACCAACAACAGTGGTATTTTCTTACTTTCTGCTTCCCTCTGGATCATCGGTGTCCTGTTAATGTGGTCAAATGTTTGCCTCTCCTCCACAAAACCAGAATGACCCATATCTATCAATTTTGGCATCACTTTTTCCATTCTTTTAGCCATTATAGACAAATACTTTATAATCATGATTTAGTATTGAAATGGGCCTGTATGAAGCTGGACCTAATGGATCTTTACCCTATTTGGGTATTACAACTATGACTGCTTTCTCCCAGGATGTTGGTACTTCTCCTCCTCTTAAAATACTGTTAAACAAAACCTTCTAGATCTTTATCAGCTTTTTCCCTCCTAGCTTCCAAACTTCCACAGGAATACTATCTTTTACAGGGGACTTTCCTATATATTGGCTATACATCACCATTTTTATCTCATCTGTTCCTATAATAAACTGTTAGTAATTGAGCCTTCTCTACCTCAAACCTTAGCTCATTTACGCATTTCTCTGCTTTATACAGACTTTCAATTAAATACACGTTTCTGTGAAACTTAAATTCTGTCTAGCCCAGTTTTTCTGTCTTGGGGAATAATATGTAAATTTACTCAACTCCTAGTATTGAATTCACATCTTCCATGCCAAATATTTTCATAAATTTCTTTGGAATTCTACCCTCCTTTGTTATATTTTCTCTTCTGGGTCCCTGCAGATGCATCTTCACTGTTGCAAATCAAATTCTAGTTCCCATCTATAAGTAATATTCCATGCTGAAAGTGGATTATTTCTCTCAGAAATTTCTTAAGCTCCATTACAGCAGTTTTCAATGGAATATAATTAGGTGCCAGTATAATCCTCCTCCCTTACCAGAAGCTCCTTAGTACTACAAATCTACCATTATTTTCTTTTTTATCCTCTTCTGAATAACCACCCTGAAAACTTTTATCAAATTCACATATTTAGTTCAAGTGTGTCTATTGTACCATTTGTGCTATTTGCACTCTACATTTTTAATATAGTTCACTATCTGTGGTGGTGGTGCTGCGGTAGCGTTGTCGCCTCACAGTAAGACACTGTCCGGTTCGATTCTCAGCTAGAGAGTCTTCTGCGTGGAGACATGCATGAATGGGAGTACCTTCGTTGAAGGTTGTGCATCAGGCCTGGCAACTCGGCACGTAAAAATCAACTGTCAATTATTAGTGGACCGGAGTTCCGCTGTGGCGATCCCTAACCGGGAAAAGCTGAAAGACACAACATTTTTAATATAGCTCACTATTTCTTTTTTGTATTTATCTGACCATTAATGTTTAAAGACCATATAAAAAGGAACAAAGGATGGCTGGTGTAATGGTTAAGGTGTTTACCTGACAGACACAAGGTACAGAGTTTGATTCTCACCTGGGGTAATTGGCTAGGCTTAAAATGGGCCAGCAGGGTGGTTAGCCTAGTATGAATCTATTATTATTGCCACCTTTTATTTGTAACAGCTTTTTTTATTAAATGTCTAGTTCCAGCTTTTGTGTTATATGCAAGTACTGTTTGACAGGTTAATTTTTTATAACTTTTTTTGTCATCTCCATTTGAGCCTACGTCACACCTTACAGAACTTTGTTTTATTGAAAACCTTCAAACAAAAATACACACATACCCCCAACTACCCCTAAAACATATTAACTTAACACACAAAACTGTACATAAATACTGAAGTTTTACCCTCCTCATAAAGTACAGTTGTGTACACTTACCATAAATGTAGATGTTCAAATGTATTCACTGTTGCAGTCATCACATTTGGGTTATCTGCTTGCAGTAGCCCTCAGTCGGCCTGATTATCAAAGTCTTGGGTCCTGTGTCAATTGCTGTCTCATCTTCCATGACGTCAGGGGTGTAAAGCATGCAGCCGACACCATTGCATCAGTTTTTCTCGCCCCAGATATCAGGTGCCCCCCCTAATGGGAAGCAATTAAATATACAAGGTTACACCTCCAACAAAAAAGCAAATGCACCAAAAAGCTATGAAGCATAGTAAAGGAGAGTAGAGGTATAGCCAAAATAAGTCATGGGGCTGGAGGGAGGGTAACCAAGACTGCAACAGTGAATACACTCAAACATCTACATTTATGGTAAGTGTACACAACTGTACTATGTTCTTCGTGTTTCACTGTTGCAGTCATCACATTTGGGTATATTCCCAAAGCTAAGGATGGGAGGAGGAATTTAGATAGCATTAGGACCAGCTATAAGGCCCTGCAAGACTGCAGTGGCAAAGCCAGCTCTGGATTTAGAAAAAAAAAATTGGTAAATGGTAATGCTTGGTGAAGGTATGAACAGACCTCCAGGTAGCAAGCTTCTAGGATGTCCCTGGTAGGTACACCTCTGAGAAAGGCTATAGAGGTAGATGCAGCCCTGGTTGAATGGGGTCTAATCCCCTGTGGGATAGGTTTTCCATGGTGCTTATAGCAGAAATGAATGCAATGGCCTACCCATTTAGAAATTGCTTGCTTTGAAATAGCCTTCCCCTCTGCCCCTGCAGCAAATGCACCAGCAGTTGTTCAGATTTCCTTTGAGGTTTAGTCCTGTCCAAGTAAAATCTAAGTTGTCTGTGCACATCTAAGGAGTGCAGTATCCATTCCCCTTTGTTCTGTGGATTAGAAAAGAAGGTTGGCAAATGAATGGACTGATTAAGAGCCACACTGGATACCACCTTGGGCATGAAGGAGGGATTGGTCCTAAGGGACACCCGGTCTGCATGAAAGAAGATGAAAGGCTCCACTGCCATAAGGGCTTGTAGTTCAGATACCCTTCTTGCTGAAGTAATTGCTGAAAGGAAGGCTGTTTTCCAAGAAAGAAATTTTAACTCTGCACTTGCAGCTGGCTCAAAAGGAGGCAGAGTGAGTTTTTCCAATACAAAGTTAAGGTCCCAGGCTGGAGTTGGGGCTCTCCTGAGTGGTCTTAAGTTTTTTGCCCTCTGAGGAACTGCTTGAGCAGTGGATGAGAGAAAAGGGGTGGTTCTGTGCTGTAATGAGCTGAAATGGCCGAGGCGTGAATTTTGATGGAGGAAAAGGAGAGGCCCTTGTGAAGCATCTCAGTTACGTATTAAAGAATCTGAGGTAAATTGGGCGCTGCTGTGCCCATCCCTTGAATTTGGTTCCAGGCACAGAATCTGTTCCATTTTTCAGCATAAGATTTTCTAGTACCAGGCCTCCTTGCCTCCAAAATGACATCCAAGACTTGTTTACTGAGGGATGGTAACAGAGAGATTAGGTAATTAGCCAGGCTGCCAGGTTCAGGGTTTGAAGCTGAGGGTGCAGAATCTGGCTCTCCTGCTGTGACAGCAGGGTAGGGGGTCTGAGGCAGGTGCCATGGAGCCAGCAGTGAAACTGCTCAAGAGGGGGTACCAATGTTGGCGTGGCCAGTCTGGTGCAATCAGTATCGTCCTTGGTTTGTCCTGTTTGATCTTTAGTAGTAATTTGGAGAGGAAAGGCATAAATTGATAGATTTTTCCAGCTGAAGGACAGAGCATCCACTTTCCAAGCTTGTTTGTGGGGAGTCCTTGTACAGAATTTGTCCAATTGGTAGTTCTGGGGGAGGCAAACACGTTTATATCTGGGCTCCCCCATTTGTTTATCAACATGTTGAAAATCTTTGGTTCCAGTTTCCACTTGTGTGGGTCCATGAGATTTCTGCTGAGTTCGTCTGCCGGTGTGTTTAGTTTTCCTGGCAGGAATTGAGCCTGTAGATGCACTTGGTAGCTCAAGGCTGTGTTCCACAAAGCCATGGCTAGTCTGCAGAGGGGATAAGAATGGGTACCCCCCCTGCTTGTTTATGTACCACATAACAGTGGTGTTGTCCATCCTTACCATTAATTGTCCTGGAAGAATGAGGTCCTTAAAGGCTGTCAGAGCATTCTGTACAGCTAACATTTCTTTTTGATTGATATGCAGGTGCATTTGGCTTGGGTTTCATTTGCCCTGAATGCACTTCCCTGCCAGGTGAGCCCCCATGCATAGTCTGATGCATCTGTTGTTTGGGTGGCAGGGGGTAGAGTGAATGGTAGTCCCTTGTTTTGCTGGCAGGCCTCTGCCCACCAAAGGAACTCTAACTGTAGGGAAGGTATGATAAAGATCATTTCTTCTAGATCCTGAGAATGTTGACACCATATGCTTTTTAGATACCATTGTAGTTTCCTCATATGCGGTCTTGCATATGGAAGTAGTAGAATGCAGGAGTCCATGAACCCCAAGGCTTGCAGTATATGCCTTGCAGACAGCAGGGTTTTTGTGGCCATTAGTTTGAAGAAAGTTGTCAAATGAATTTGTTTCTCTGGCATGAGGAAAGCCATCTGGGAAGTTGTGTTCAAGCTTGCTCCCAGGAATATAATTTGTTGACAGGGTACCAGATGTGATTTATTTTCGTTTATGGTGTATCCCAGACAAGTTAGCACCTTCTGTACAAATGCCAGATGATGCAGAAATATGTCCTGACTTTCTGCCTGAATTAGACAATTGTCTAGGTATTGGTATATTTGAATATTTCTTTGCCTGCAAAATGCAATGACTGGAGCTAAGCACTTTGTGAATACCCTGGGTGCAGTAGATAAGGCAAAGGGCAGTGCAGAGAACTGATAGTGCATGCAACCTGCTTTGAAGCGTAGGTATCTTCTGCAAGATTCCCTGATTGGGATGTGCAGGTAGGCTTCCTTCAAATTCAGTGTTGCCACCCAGGCATCTTTGCCTAGCATAGGAAGTAACTGGTGAAGAGTTAGCATCTTGAATTTTGGAGTGACCAAAAAGGTGTTTAATATGGAAAGGTCCAGGATAGGACGCCATGAGTTGTCTTTTCTGGGTACCAGGAAAAGTCTCTAATAGAAACCTTGCCCCTTTCCTCTTCTGGTACAGCTTGAATAGCCTTTATGCTTAAGTGAGAGAGTACCTGCTTTTGAGCCTCTGCCCACTGATTTAGGGGTAGATCTGGCCAACCGTTTGGGGTTGGTAATGTGTGGAAGTGAAATCTGTATCCTTGGGAAACTATATTTAAAACCCATTTATCCTGGGTAATGAGTTCCCAGTTTTTTGCTTGCAGAGCAATCTTTCCCCCTAAAGGAGCAGTCAGTTGAGAAGTGCTTGGAAGTTTTAAAGTTAAGTCACTGAGACAGTTTAGCATAGGGGGGGTCTTACTACTCCCTGATTTGGAAGTGGGAGCCCCCCACTGCGTAGCCCTATGCGTACCCTGGGACTGAAGCCTGGGTGTTCTGCTAGTTCTGGGTTTGGACTGAGAAGACCTGGAAGAGGCAGGAAAAGAACAATTCTTAGCGGGCCAATGCCTACTAAATCTTGGAGGCTGCACTTGTAGGAAATCGTTAACCGTTTGCATAGATTTAGCTTTTTCCTCCATCTTTTTAAGAACTTCTGCTTTGTTACCCAACAGGTGGTCCTGATTTAAGGGAGCATCCAGCAATTTAGTTTTAACATGATCTGGCAAAGATTGCTCCTTAAGCCAAGCACGCCTTCTAAGTACAGACCCGGTGACAGCAGCTCTGCAAGATGCCTCTAGTGAATCAAAACCATGTTGCAAAGTATGCTTTCCAACCTGTTCAGCAGAATGCATTAAATCCTGTAAATTCTTATTTCTCAGCACATTCAGGAATCAACATCATTTTCTGTTTAAGCAATCCAATAATATGCTGCTGACACTTTAACATATGAAGCTAGCTGTTTAAGGCCCTAATGGCCAAAGTTGCAGAAGTGTATACTTTCTTACCTCATTTATCCAATGCCCTGGAGTCTCTATCAGATGGGGAAGGATTTTTGCCAGTAGTAGCCTTAATGCTCTTGGGTCCCTGTGAAATGGTCTCAGGATCCGCAGTAGGATTTTTAAAATGGAACTTGAGAGAGTCAGGAACCCTGTAATATCGAACAGGTTTTCTGCGAGTAGGAGGTAAAGAGTCAGGAGCCAAGCTAGATTCAGAAAAGGCATCATCAACAATGTCTAGTACAGGAGGGATAGCTAAAGGCCTGTGTTGGGGTAGAAGTAAGAAATCCCTAAGCCACTTTTTAGAATCAGAGTAATCCTGGCTTTCCCAGCGAAAGTGCTCCCTAAGAGTATGCAGGGTTTCACCAAAAGAGAAATCCTCTGGGGGGGGAGCAGAGGGAATAGAGTCCCCTGTATCAGAATCCTCATAGGTAGACCAGGGTAAATCCTGGTCATCAGAGGAAACAGAAATTTCAGAATCATGGTCAGAAGTATCATAAGCAAATTCAGTCCAAGGTCTCTTGGAGGGGGAAGGCTGGCTTCCCCTGATTAAAGTAATAAGGTCTTCAGCCATTCTTATCTGTTTTTTAGGCATAGAGACCTGACCATGCGATCTGGGTGTCAGTTTCCTAGGCATGGTTATAGTTTTAGGTCTTGAAGAGGAAGATGGCGTTAGTTTAATATGCAAGTCAGTAGGCCTGAATACACCCTCAGAAGCCGGTGCCTGCAAAGCGGCTCTGGACCCAACCAAGGTAGAGACATATGCAGGTTCCACAGTTGAAGCATCGTGGCATACCGGACTCTGAATGGGTCTCAGTACTGGCCTGTGAATCTGAAGTAGCTGGTATCAGGGGCTGCGAAAGCACCTTACTGAGTACCGGCGAACTGGCGACTGGCTTAGGAGAAGCATCGTTAGCAGCTTTGGACCTAGGCAGCCTGTCTCTGTCTTCATCTTTGCGTTTTTTCAGAATGTCGGTAGTCGGATGGCTTACTGAGGACATATCTGGATAATTGAACAGAGTACCAAAATATTTAGAATCGTAAATGTACCAACGATGAATAGTTCGTGGTTTAAATAAGGCAGAAAACTGACAGCGAAGTTTGTCGTCCTTAGGGCCTAGGCAAGGAATACAGTTACGAATGAAAATCTTTGTGAGGTATTTGCTTTCCACAAGAAATACAACTATTGACTTTTACTGACATCGGTTTAGAGCAAGAAAAAGTTTCCCCAACGGGGTACTTAGCTTTAGTTGAACACTTCAGTTCTGAAACTCGAAAACGAAAATTTCAGGAGTCGGCCAACTGACACTTGTGAACTGCTTCTGCTTCGGGCACTGCATGGCAATAAAGACTGATGTAATGCCGTGGGCTGCATGCTTTATACCCCCTGTCTACCTGACGTCATGGAAGATGAGACAGCAACCGACGCAGGACCCAAGACTTTGATAATCAGGCCGACTGAGGGCTACCGCAAGCAGATAACCCAAATGTGATGACTGCAACAGTGAAACACGAATAACATCATAGTTCAGCCTGTGGTACCAGTAAGTGCTGTCTGGTTTTGTCTTATATTTATAGTTCTCTCAGTTGGGAAAACACTTGATTGCTTTCAGAAACATTTTCTCCAAGCCATTTCTCTTTATCAGATTGTCTCATAGAGACACGAAAAGCAGACATAAAACTGTTTACTAGAAAAAGCCTTATAATATTCAATGCTCTTTTTCATTTACTTGCTTTCTTATAAATGGTTACTAGATTAAGCTAATGACCTTAACCCAGTAATTTCTCTATGCAAGAATGAGAAAAACACAGTAATTTTTCTTTTGTCATGCTCTTTAATGAGATTTTTTTACACTGCAGCACCTACATTTCTTAAACCTGAAGAAGAAAGAGAGAAGGGAAAAAGGAAAACAGGAGCACCTATTTACATCAATATCCCCATTACACTTAAACATAACCAAAAAAATACTTTATAACATGCAAAGAAAATAAGACGTTATGTTACCTACCATAACGTTCCATGTTAGTTGTCTTCTTCTCGCCTTCTTTCTTGCTGGATGGTTCGGAGCCGATCCTCGGCTCCGACTCGGCCTACTACTAAAGCTCGAGAGCTATTTACTGGCTCGAGGCCTCCCCATATCCCACAATGCTAGGTGTCAGATACCCAGATCTCGTTTGGCAGAGCTAACACCATGGAAAAATTTTTAAGGACACCTGTCCAAACTAAAATGTTTACCTACAGTACTAAAAACAGAGGAGGATGCAACCTAGATAAAACTCAGCCAGAGGAAGAAGGCCTCAAAAGGGATTCTTCTCGGTCTGTCCAGGTTAGGGGGATGGAGGGTGGGAGGTGAGAAGAAGACAACTAACATGGAATGTTATGGTAGGTACATAACTTCTTAATGTTAAGTTGTCTATCTCGCCTTCATTCTTGCTGGATGGGACAGCGTCCCTAGCACCTTAGCCTTGGGTGGCTCATCGGAACAGACTCTTGAGCACAGTGGAACCAAAATCAGCTCGACTCCTGGAGGCCATATCCAACTTATAATGTGAAATGAAAGTATGAGGAGTAGCCCATGTGGCTGCAGCACAAATAGATTCCATTGGTAGTCTTGCTTGAAAAGCTACCGACTTAGCTAATGCTCTGGTGGAATGAGCTTTTGGTTTTGTAGGGAGTTCTTTATGTCTCAATTGATAAATCAAAGTGATAATAGAAGCCAACCACCTGGATAAGGTTACTTTAGAAACTGGCAGGCCCTGCTTGCCCTCAGCATAGGATAGGAAGAGTTGGTCCGATTTTCTTGTTTGTTTAGTCCTAGCCAAATAAAAAGGTAATTGCCTGTGAACGTCCAATTGGTGTAACTTTTGTTCAGCTCTGTTCGAATAGTTAGGAAAAAAGACAGGTAGATCAATAGCCTGATTCAGGTTTGTCTCATAAGGTATTGTGGGCAGAAAAGAGGGATTAGTCCTGAGTGAAACTCGATCCTTGTGAAACACAAGATAAGGAGGACGAATACAGAGGGCTTGAAGTTCTGGCACTCTCCTAGCTGAGGTGATGGCTAAGAAGAGAGTCTTCCAGGAGAGTAATTTTAAGGAACAGGAGGCCGCAGGTTCAAAGGGAGGGAGAAGCAAGGAAGTTAATATCAGGTTTAAATCCCACGGAGGCGGGGGATCTCTAACCAGGGGCCTAAGTAAAATAGTCCCTTTAAGAAAGGCCTTACAAAGTTTGTGGGACATGATGCTGGTTTCTGACAGGCCAGCATGGAAATTAGCGATAGCAGCCAATTGGACCCTAATGGTGGCAGACGAGGAACCTGCTCGAAAAAGTTCTGCTAAAAAATCTAGAATGTGATGGACTGGGGCTGTAAAGGGGTCTATATTTCTAGCCTCCGCCCAGAAAGAGAAACTTTTCCACTTACTAGCATAAGTCTCCCTGGTAGCAGATTTGCGCGAAGAAAGGATGATTTCACGCACTAGCCGAGAAATATGTGAAAGCCTGGCTAAGGTTGGAAGTGGAGCAACCAAGCTGTGAGGTTGAGAGACTAAAGGGATTGGTGCAGCCCGTCCGACTGATGGACCAAGAGGTCTGGCACTGGGTCCAGATTCCAAGGCTGCTCCAGCAGGTGATGATGCAGGAATGGGAACCAAATTTGTCGAGGCCAGTAAGGGGCAATGAGGATCCTCCTGGATCCCAATGCGGTCGCTTTCAGAATTAGTTTGGGAATTAAGGGGAAAGGGTGGAAATGCATACAGAAGACCCCGGGGCCAATCGTGAACTAGAGTGTCTCTGGGGGAGTGGCCAGGGAGGGAGAAGAGAGTGAAGAAATCGTCGCATTTGCTGTTGAGAGGGGTTGCGAAAAGGTGCAGCAAGGTTGACCCCATCTGTGGAAAATTTTGTCCACTACTAACTGATTGAGAGACCACTCGTGAGGCATGAGAATGGCTCTGCTTAGCCTGTCCGCTATGACGCTGGACTTCCCGGGGATGTGCGTTGCTATCAGAAACCATTGAGAGGAGATCGCCCACTGCCAGAGTCTGAGTGCTTCTCAACATAAGGGATAGGACCTGGTTCCGCCCTGCTTGTTGATGTACCCACACTACAGATATATTGTCTGTTTGAATTGCAATAGTCCCGGTGGGTAGAGAGTCCTGAAGAGCTTGCAACACTAAAAGCACCGCTTTCATCTCCAAGACGTTTATGTGCAGGTGGTACTCTAGAGGTTGCCAAGTGCCCTGGACAGCCTGCCCTGAAAATGCCCCACCCAATCAGGGAGGCATCCGTTGTCACCATGGCAACAGGAGGAGGAGGAAGAACAAACGGTCTGCCCTGAAGTACTTGAGAGGAGACCATCCACCAAGAAAGGTGGTCTTTGCATGATTGGGTGATTATTATGTTGTGAGACATTGGAAGCTGTTGAAACGACCATTGGGTAAAAAGCATCCATTGAAGAATCTGCATGTGAAAACGAGCCAGGGGAAGTAATGTGATTGCTGCTGCCATGAGACCCAAAGTTTTCAGTACAAATCTGGCCTGAATTCTCTTGCACTGAAGTAAGGTCTGGACATGTCAGCGAATGTCTGATACTCTTTCTAAGGAAAGTTTTGCCGACAGCTCTTTTGTATTTAATCTTGCGCCTATAAAGGTTATAGATTGACAAGGCGACAATGCAGACTTTTCGAAGTTTACAGAGATACCTAGCTCGGAGCAAGTTTGGATGGTATAATCCCTGGCTCGTAGTAGCTGATGCCTGGTGGAAACTATCAGGAGCCAGTCGTCTAAATATGGAAACACCTGGAATCCTCGCCGTCTCAGGTGAGCCGTAACCACTACCATGCATTTGGTGAACACCCTGGGGGCTGTGGTGAGACCAAAGGACAGGGCTCTGAATTGATAGTGACTGGCTCCCAGCCGGAAGCGGAGAAACCTTCTAGAGCGTCTTTCCATTTTGATATGGTAGTATGCATCCTGAAGGTCTATGGAGCTCATCCAATTGTCCTGACCCAAAAAGGGTAGAATGGACTGAAGTGTGACCATCCGGAACTTTGTTCTTTTAACAGATTTGTTTAACCTGCTGAGATCCAAAATGGGTCTCCAGTCCCCTGTCTTTTTTGGTGCCAAAAAGAACTTGGGAGTAAATCCCGGATCCTTGCTGGTCTGCTGGGACTGGCTGGATGGCCCTTTTTCCTAGCAGTTTTGAAATTTCTAGTACTGCTTGTTCCCTTAGACCAGGTGGAACATCTAGAAGGGACCTGTTTTGCTTGTACAGGTGTGTGTACAAAGGGATTTTGTAACCCTCGGATATGATAGACCATATCCATTTGTCTTGTGTGAGGAGTTGCCAGGCTTCTGGGTACAGTGACAATTTTCCCCCGACTGCCTCCGAAGGTGGATAGTCAGGCAGCCCCTCAGGGGTGCTGAAAGGGTTTGTCAGAGAAGGATTCTCTCCTACCCTGATTTTGCAGGCCCCCTCTGCCCCTCGGGCGGCGTCTATTATTTTTCCCTCCTCTGCCCCTGGAGGGGAACTCGCCACATGTGTCAGGCACGACTCCCTGGGGTTTCCGAAACCACATTTTTCCACTCTTCTGACCTTTAGGGTATGGTCTAGAGGGAGTAGAAAAACGGACTCCCACGGCAGAGAGCGCCTTGCCTTCCTGCTCACACCTGGTAAGGGTATCCTTCACCTGTGGTCCAAACAGAGCCGAACCATCGAAGGGGGTATTGGTGAAGGATGCCTTAAAGGGGTCAGCAAAGTTACATAACCACATCCAGGCATGTCTTCTCAAAGCCACGCCTGTACCTGCGGCCCTACTCGCCCCATCGGCTGCATAAGAAATGAGCTGCATGGAGGAGTTGACTATAGAGTTAAGGGTCGCCAGCTGGGAGTTAATCTTATCCTGAGACCCCACAGCTGATGGATCCTGAAGGTATCACCCAGTTCCTTGAGAAGATCCCTTTGAAGGCGGGTGAAATGGCACAGATAATTCAGCGACCGCATGGAAAAGGTCACTGAAGAAAACATCCGCTTCCCGTACCTGTCCATTGTCCTAGATTCTTTATTAGGTGGATGGACAGGCACTGAAGGGTCAGCCAACTCCTTCTGAGTGGCTGCTGCCACCACCATGGCATCAACAGGGACACCTTTTGTAAGAAACTGTTTGTCGGATGGGGCTGTAATTAACTTATTGGGCCTGCGGGGAGTTGGTTCCACTGTGTCTGGGGCTGTCCATGCCTTTTGAGCCACCACTTCCATGAGCGAGTCGAAAAGTGGAGACACCCAGGAGTTGGAAGGACGAGAACCAAATGCGTCGAGGTACACCGACTAGTCCTCGGAAGGGTTAAGGGCAGTCCAGTTCCCCCTCTGCCTAAGGATCTCTAGGATGTCTGAAAAGGAGACATCCTCAGAGGGGGACCCTTCCGAATCCTCCAAGTTGGTATCAGACGTGACTGACTCGGGGGGAGTCAACATGTTTCCTCTTACATTTTCTCTTCCGAGGGGGCTCCTCTGAATGATCAGGGGAGGCCTTAGAAGAGGAAGATATGCCCAATGGGGCGACCTGGAGCATCTGTTCGCCACGCCTGAGGTCAAGAGGGTGGACAGAGACCGATGCAGGCACCATGGGGGGAGGAGCCGAAGGGGCCAATCGTGGAGCCGACACAGGAGTCCGCACACTCCCCATGACCTCGAAGGTGCCCTATCAGGCAGAGAAGAGGGTCCCCACTCTGAAGAGATGTGAACCCCCCCTGGCACCAAGAGGGATGGCTCCGATGCCGATGTCGGTGCAGAGCTCACCTGCGCCAAGGCCCCAAGAGGGAGAACGGGGTCGGACAAGGGTCCGATGCCACTCACCCCCTCAGAGCCGACGAGGGAGTCTCGGCACCCGGATCCCTCCAAGGACGGAACCAATGAAGAGATCGGAGCCGAAGAGGGAGCCGAAAGGTGTGGTATCGGCTCCGACGTTCCTACGATTTGAGCCCTGACGAGCTCCGGCTCTGAACACAGTGGTAGAGTCGGAGGAGGAAATGCTGAAGACACAGGGATAGCCACAGTCTGTTGAGAAGGGCTGGTCAACATTTTGGCCAGGGCCTGTGATTTTAGGAGCCTACTGACCACCCTCTCCAAATCATGATTGGATAGCCTGGAGGACCGAGAGGAGTGGGACCTATGGCTTCACTCCGATTGAAGCAATGGAGACCTCAGAGCCGAATGAACAGATTCTATAGAGGGGGACCTTGAATGTTTTCAGCTCAAAGAAGGTTCCGACACTAAAGTCGGAGCCGATTGAGGTCTCGAGATGTCGGTTCCAGCTGGAATCGACGAGGAGGCAGGAGCTCCACTCGGCGACTGCTCCGAACAGGGAGCCGACGGTTTGGCGGGCTTTAAGGATTTTCCCGACGGAGGCTTAGCCGGGGATCCTTCTGGCTTAAGTAATCCTCTCAAAATGAGCTTGTTCCTACACTCCTGCAGGACTCTCTAGCTGAAGGCGTGGCAGACCGAGCAGGAGTCCTGCAGGTGTAGGGGACCCAAGCAATAAACACAAGAAGTGTGACCGTCTGTCAGAGACATCTTCTGACAGCATGAGTCACACTTCTTGAAACCTGAAACTTTGGTATCTTTAGACATATTGGTAATGGTATACCAAAGGGAAAAAAAATAACTAGTGCTTAATCAAGACACACACACACACACACACACACACACACACACACACACACACACTAGATAAAACTAACACTAATAATAACTATAGAACTATAACCACACAACTACCTTACTACTAATAAAAATATACAAATATACAAGAAAAAGTACAAGACTAACTAATTGAGGCTAACAAGGCCTAACACTACCTTAACAAGGGAGGGGGGGGGACTCTCTAGCAACAAAAACGAGTATCTGAGTGGGATAACAAGGGGTACACAATCTAATTAAACTAACAGGGTAGGATTATCTAAAAATAAGACAATATAAAGGTAATAATACAAGAAAAGATTTATACGACCTGGAGCCAGTAAAATCGCAACCTCGTAGCTGAAGCGGCAAACGAGATCTGGGTATCTGACGCCTAGCACTGTGGGATATGGGGAGGCCTCGAGCCAGGAAATAGCTCTCGAGCTTTAGTAGTAGGCCGAGTCGGAGCCGAACCATCCAGCAAGAATGAAGGCAAGATAGACAACAACATCGTACTATTTAAACAGTACTATTAAGAAAACTGGGTTAACTTTCTCCTTCCTCTTCCCCTCTCCTGAGTATTTTTCTGAACATTAATGACATGAAATAGGGCATCTGTTTTAGAGTCCCCGACAAGTTTAACAAAATCCAAGAATGTCCAACAGCTCCAGATTTTCTTGTTCTATTCCTGTTTATCCCCATCTCCTAAACCCTCTCTGCTTCATTTTCAGCAATCTCAATTCTTCTAGTTAGCTCTTCTGCTTTCCCCCTCTCTCAAGCATTTTCATTAAAACACTGGAAAAGGTTTCACTGGCACAGTTTATCTGTAGTTTTTTATTACCAGAACAAGAAGCATAATTTCATTCCGTTTCACAGTTCACTTTTTGTTGGACAAACTTTTGTATTTCTTTCTTAGCATGTACTTCAACAAAAAAATGATTTTGTTCTTGCAAGGAAAAATATTTTGAAGATAGCTGGGCATAGCAGTTTGAATCTCATGCCTGCTTCTCGACATTCCCTTAATAATGGAATGAATTTACTCCTCTTCTGCCTGGTGTAGAACGAGTAGTAATTATTCACAAACACTCTGCTGTCTCCCACTTTTAGTACTTTGTCCTTCTACCACAGTTTTGTCAGAATCAACTCCTTCTGCTGGTAAGATTGCATCTTTACTATTAAAGTTCTGGGTTGTTTTCTCATTGCAAAGGTGTTCCAGGTCCTTCACCACCCTCTCTATGAAATCAGTGCTCTCATTGTCCCTATTCAATGTAACTGTCTCACTATTTTGATATTTGGATTTACGCACACCCTGGGAAAGGCTGGCACAGCTTACCCACTTTGAAATCTCCACCTAGACTATAAGGTAGATAAGCTGCCACCAGAATATCTGAAGCCAGATACTTTAAGGCTCTTACCAGGGTACACAATTACACTTAGTAAAATTACTACTTATCAATTGGTAGTGTTTAACCAAGCAGCAAGACTTACAGGAATGTGAAGCCATTGTCTCTAAATAAATGCAAGTACTCCCAAAGGTTAAATATTTTCTAAAAGACCAGCCCTAATGAAAAAATTAGATATCTTTAGTAATAAATAATGAAAAGATACGAAAATACTAAATAATTATTTACAATAAACACCACAGTTTCAATCACAGGAAATCTAAAAAAACAACATAGATGGAAAAACTCACACAGATACAGAAAAAAAAACCCTACATTTAGCTAATCTCACTATATTTTTCTAATTGACCCAAGAATTACTGTTCTCTAGTTACTTACTAAAGGAAAGCAGGATGAAAGTGGATAAGTGTCTCTTGTCAGGTCCAAAAACAGAGAGCACTTATCACATTTCCCACTAGTATTCCGATGCAATTTCAGTGCTGGCTGCAGAATGACATCACATCTGGTCACCTGACTCTGTGGTTCCCACACTACTGCCTCACTAGAATGTAAACCGGGATCTGGCACTGATGTGTCAAAATACACACACAGAACTTTAGCTAAGATTTATTACAGCATCTGGAAACTGTAAAACAATTTCAACACTTCCACCCTTCTTGCAGAGACAAACAAGCCATTCTCTGACTGCATTCTGACCTGTGAGATAAAATCTTTATGGCCTGAACCAAGTCATTTAATTTCAGGCTATTTTTTTTAAAGTTAGTTTGAGCTTAGTCCTTTCCCTTCCAGTATCCTCTCTTAAAATATATACATTTCATCAGTTAAAACAACTCAATCTGACATACATGTATATTTATTTTCTGTCCAGCAGAACCCACTGCTGACACATTTTAACACCAGCAACTTTACAAATACACTATTAGCACAAGCATCTGTACAAATCAGTTTTATATTCAAATGATATAATTCTTCACAAAATTTTAGCTAGCTATGCTGGCATATGTTACATGTGTACTCCCCTGGCACAGACGGCACTACTTCACATCATCCCCCTTAGAAAGCACAAGCAAGTTTCACAAGTGATCCTGGAGAAATGTTGCTTGATGGGAATAAGCCTGTCTGGGAACACATCAACCCATACTCTATTTTGAGAGCCCATCTGCACTGGTATTGCTGACCCAACTATGGTGCTGCACTGTCATGTCATATGCCTGCAACCCTATACTTCATCTTAATAATTTGGCATTTTGCTGGCTGGCTCAATGTAGCCATGTTAAGGGATTGTGGTCTGTAACCACAGTGAATTTCCTTCAATACAGATAGGGTTGAAGTTTTTGCAGTGCCCATACTATGGCTAGACATTCCTTTTCTATTGCTGCATAACATTCCTCCCTGGGTTGGAGTCTATGGCCGAGATATACAACAGGGTTCTGTTCTCCCTGTCAGGAAACCTGGCTGAGTACAGCCAACCAACCCATGGTTTGAAGCATCCATCGGCACAACAAATTCTTTGCTGTAATCTGGACTGGCTATCACAGGGGGGTCCTCCCAAAGCCCCTTTAATCTTTTGGAATGCCTACCTGCAGGCTGGGTTCTGCACAACCTTATCTGGTTGGATTTTCCTTGTCAGGTCTGTGAGGGGAACTGCTATTGTACTACAATTGGGAACAAACTTTCTACACTTCTCCACTGTCCCCAAGAATGCCCTCACCTGCTTTCTGGTTACAGGGGCAGGCCATGCCTGAATACCTTCCACTCTGGCAGGTTCTGGTCTGATCTTATCACTGCTCACTCTATGTCCCAGGTAGGACACCTCTGCCATACCCATCTGATGCTTACTGGGCTTAATGGTCAACCCTGCTTTTTGCAGTCTGCCCAGGACCTCCCTGATGTGCTGAAGGTGCTCTTGCCAGGAATGGTTGTAAATGGCAATATTGTCCAGGTAAGCAAGGGCATAATCTCCTGCTAGTATATGATCTACCAGCATCTGGAATGTCACAGAGGCATTTTTCATGCCTCATATAATCTGAATGGACTCACAAAGGCTAACCTCTATCGGTGGGAGTCAATGGCACCTACCAGTAGCCCTTGGTCAGATCAATAGCGGTCAGATACTTAGCCCTACCCAGGTGCTTTAAGGCTTCATCTGTCCTAGGCAAGGGGTAAGCATCTGACTCTGTGTGACTGTTTAGTTTTCTGTAGTCAACACAGAACCTGGTACAGTCACCCTTCTTTGGTACCAGCACCACTGGGGAGGTCCAGGGACATCTGGATTACTCCCAGTTCGACCATTTCCTGCATCTCCTCCTTCAGAGTCTGATTTACTCAGGCACCCTGTAAGGGGCCTGCTTGACAGGTCTTTGAGGTCCTGTACCCACAGGGTGCTGCACCAGGTGGGTGCACCAAGGTTTCATAGTGAACAAGTACCGAAACTCCTATAACACTGCTTGGATTTCTCAAACCTGGGAAGGGGACAGCCACTCGGACATTGCTACCCCTTCCACTGAGGTATCAGTGAGAGCCTCACTGAGAAGATCAGTCACCAGATCCCTCTCAAACTCCTCCTGCCACCCACTGCAAATACTCAGCACAAGAGCCTCCCTATCATGGTAAGGTTTCATCATGTCAACATGGTACAGTTTATGCCCTTGCCTCCTACCTAGCAGTTTTGCCATGTAGTTAACAACACTGACCCTCCTTACCACTTTGAAGGGTCCCTTTCAAGCTGCATGCAGCTTACAGGAATAAGCACCATAACCTGCTGTCCCACAGCATACTCTTGGGCTTGAGCATTCCTGTCATACCAGACCCTTTTCTGCTGTTGGGTTCCTGTCATGTTCTCCTGGGCCAAGCCCATGATCTCCCTAAGTCTTGTCCTGAGGTTTAGGACATATGTCACAACAGACTCTTTGTTGGATTCACACTCACCCTCTCACTCATCATGAACAAAATCCAAGGTCTCAATCACTCTATGCCCATACAGCAGATGAAAGGGTGAAAAACTTGTGGATTCCTGGGATAAGTCTCTGTATGCAAACAGCAGAAAGGGCAAATATTTGTCCCACTCTCTCTTAAACTGGTCTGCAAATGCTCTTAGCATGGTCTTCAGTATACAGTTTAACCTCTATATAAGACCATTAGTCTGGGGGTGGTAGAAGGTAGTCTTTAGGTGCTTCATCCCACAGCACTCCCACAGAGAAGCCAGCATATCTGACATGAAATTCACACACCTGTCTGTCAGTATTTATCTTGGGTAACCTACCCTGCTGAAAATATCTAGCAAAGCATTTACCACCTTCTCTGCCACAATGGAGAAAATACAGTTGTGTACACTTACCATAAATGTAGATATGAGTGTATTCACTGTTGCAGCCACAATGGAGAAAGTACAGTTGTGTACACTTACCATAAATGTAGATATGAGTGTATTCACTGTTGCAGTCATCACATTTGGGTTATCTGCCGGCAAGTAGCCCTCAGCCGGCCTGAATACCAGAGTCTTTGGATTCCTGTGTCGGATGCTGTCTCTTCTTCTATAATGTCAGGTCGTCAGGGGTATAAAACATGCAGCCGATGCCATTACATCAGTTTTTCTTGCCCCAGATGTCAGGTGCCCCCCACAATGGGAAGCAATTATATGTTATAGTACACCTCCATCAAAAAGCAAATACACCAGAAAACTTAAATATGCCAACAAGAAGGAAAGGTAGAGCCAAGAGAAATCAGGGGGCTGGAGGGAGGGGAACCAGGACTGCAACAGTGAATACACTCGAACATCTACATTTACGGTAAGTGTACACAAATGTACTATGTTCTTCATGTTTCACTGTTGCAGTCATCACTTTTGGGTAGATTCCCAAAGCTAAGGAAGGGAGGAGGAAGTTAGAGAGCATTAGGGCCAGCTATTAAGGCCTGCAAGACTGCAGTGGCAAAACTGGCTCTGGATTTAGAAAAAATAGGCATGTGGTAGTGCTTGGTGAAGGTATGTACAGAGCTCCAGGTAGCAGGCTTCTAGGATGTCCCTGGTAGGGACTCCTCTGAGAAAGGCTGCAGAGGTAGATGCAGCCCTGGTGGAATGTGATCTTATCCCCTGTGGGGTAGGTTTTCCATGGTGCTTGTAGCAGAAATGAATGCAATGGGCTATCCATTTGGAAATGGTTTTCTTTGAAATGGCCTTCCCCTCTGTCCCTGCAGCAAAGCCAACTAGCAGCTGTTCAGATTTTCGAAGAGGCTTAGTCCTGTCCAAATAAAATTTAAGTTGTCTCTGAACATCCAGAGTGCAGTATTCATTCTCCTTTGTTTTGTGGATTAGGGAAAAAAGTAGGCAAATGAATGGACTGATTTAGGGCCACACTAGACACCACCTGGGGCATAAAGGAAGAATTGGTCCTGAGGGAAACCCTGTCTGCATGGAAGATAATGAAGGGTTCCACTGCCATGAGGGCCTGTAATTCAGACACTTTTCTTGCTGAAGTGATGGCTAGAAGGAAGGCTGTTTTCCAAGAAAGGAATTTCAACTCCGCTGTTGCAGCTGGCTCAAAGGGGGGGGGGGGGTGAGCTTTTCCAATACAAAGTTAAGGTCCCAGGCTGGAGTGGGGGCTCTCCTGGGAGGGGGGGTCAAACTTTTGGCCCCTCTAAGGAACTGTTTTAGCAGGGGTGAAAGAAGAGGGGTGGGCTCAGTATTATAATGTGCTGAAATGGCAATGGCATGAATTTAAATTGATGACAAGGATAGGCCCTTGTGGAGCATTTTTGTTAAGTAATGAAGAATATGGGGTAAACTGGGCACCGTTGTGCCCATCCCCTGAGTCTGGCTCCAGAAACAGTATCTTTTCCACTTTTCAGCATAGGATTTTCTAGTACTAGGCCTCCTTGCCTCCAGAATGACATCTAGCACCTGCTTACTGAGGCATGCTATTGGAGAGCTCAAGGACTTAGTCAGGCTGCAAGGTTCAGGGTTTGAAGCTGAGGGTGCAGGATCTGGCCCACCTGCTGGGACAGCAGGGAAGGGGTCTGAGGCAGGTGCCATGGTTCCAACAGTGTCAATACTGCGCAAGAGGGGATACCAGTGCTAGCGTGGCCAGCCTGGTGCAATCAGTATTGCCCTTGGCTTGTCCTGTTTGATCTTTAGCAGAACCATTGAGAGGAGAGGCAGAGGGGGAAAGGCATAAACCGAGAGGCTTTCCCCGTAAAGGACAGGGCATCCACTTTCCAAGCTTGACTGTGGGGAGTCCTTGTGCAGAATTTGTCCAATTGGTGGTTCTGAGGTGAGGCAAACAGGTCTAACTCTAGAGTCCCCCATTTGTTCCTCAAGAGGTTGAATATTTTTGGTTCTAGTTTCCATTCGTGTGGGTCCATGAGATTTCTGCTAAAGTCATCTGCCAGTGAATTTAGCTTGCCTGGCAGGAATTGAGCTTGTAGGTGCACTTGGTAGCTCAAGGCTGTGTTCCACAGAGCCATGGCTAGTCTTCAGAGAGGGTACGAGTGAGTTCCCTCCTGCTTGTTTATGTACCACATAACTGTGGCGTTGTCTGTCTTTACTAACAGTTGTGCTGGAAGAATGCAGTCTTTGAAGGCTGTCAGGGAATTCTGTACAGCTAACATTTATTTTTGATTGATATGCAGGTACATCTGCCTCGGGTTCCATTTGCCCTGAATGCACTGCCCTGCCAAGTGAGCCCCCCCCCCCCATGCAAAGTCTGATGCGTCTGTTGTTAGGGTTTGGCTGGCAGGGGGTAGAGTGAAAGGGAGCCCCTTGCTGTGGTAGCAGGCCTCTGCCCACCAAAGTAACTCTGTCTTTATAAAAGGAATGATAGGAATCATTGTTTCCAGGTCCTGAGAATGTTGACATCATAGGCTTTTTAGATACCATTGTAGTTTCCTCATATGCATATGGAATTAGTAAAATGCAAGAGGCCATGAACCCCAGGGCTTGCAGAATTTTCCTTCCAGATAGCTGGGTTTTTGTGGCCAACAGTTAGAAGTAGGTTGTCAAATGAGCTTGTTTCTCCGGAGTGAGGAAAGCCATCTGAGAAGTTGTGTTCAAGCTTGCTCCCAGGAATACAATCTGTTGGCAGGGTACTAGGTGCGATTTCTTTTAGTTTATGGTGTACCCCAGTGAGGTTAGCAGTTTCTCTATGAATGCCAGATGTTGTAATAGCAAGTCCTGGCTTTCTGCCTGAAACAGACAATCATCCAAGTATGGGTATATTTAAATATTTCTCTGTCTGCAAAATGCAATGGCTGAAGCTAGATACTGTGAACACCCTGGGCGCAGTAGATAAGCCAAAGGGAAGTGCAGAGAACCGATAGTGCATAGAGTCTGCCCTGAAGCGTAGGTATTTCCTGCAAGATTCCCTTATTGGAATGTGCAGGTAAGCTTCCTTTAAGTCTAAGGTTGCCAGCCAGGCATCTTTGCCTAGCATAGGAAAAAGTTGTTGAAGTGTTAGCATTTTGAATTTTGGGATTACCAGAAAGGAGTTTAGAAAAGAGAGGTCCAGGATAGGACGCCAGGAGATGTCTTTTCTGGGTACCAGGAAAAGTCTTGAATAAAAACCTTGTCCCCTTTATTCTTCTGGGTCAGGCTGAATAGCTCTGATACTTAGAAGAAAGAGAACCTGCTGTTGGGCCTCTGCCCATTGATTTGAGGGTAGGTCTGGCCAACCGTTTGGGAAAAAAAATCGCTGTTCCACAAAAAAAATTAAAACAGTATTTAATGTGGGGGGGCTTTGCTCACCACACACCCCCTACTTAAATATACTAACTCCGAGATCGCACCACAGTGAAAAAAAAGCAAACTCCCGAAACTGGCCCAGTGATTTTTTTCCCTGAGAAAAAATTGGCTGTTCCGGGTGTTCAGGATTTTCAGCGTTTGCTGAAACAGGGTTGATGAATCAGCATTCGCTTTTTAAGCGTTCGCTGATTCAATATAGACCCCTTGCAAATAGTGGTGAGCTTTACTTGAAAAGACGGGCTGATAAAGAATGGACCACTGTACAGCTACAGTCCATTGGAGAACTCGCATAAAGACGTGCTCTAGAGAAGTACACCATGGCAGTAGCCATGGACTCCAGAGCTTGTAGCACTAATCTTGCTGTGGGAGAAGAATGAGAGAGAATAGTGTCAACGTGACTCCTGATAGAAGTGATTCTATGGATAGGCAAGGAAGTAGATGTGTTTAAGACTATCCCTGTGAATTCCAGGCTCTGAACTGGAGCAAGTTTCAATTTGGCATGATTTATTGTAATGCCCAAGGAGTCAGAAATCTGGAGCAAAAAGTCCCTGGCATGCTGGAGTTGATGTTTGTATGGGGTGGTTAAAAGCCAGTCGTCTAAATATGGAAACACCTGGAATCCCATCAGTCTCAAGTGAGCTGTAACTACTGCCATGCATTTGGTAAACACCCTGGGGGCTTTGGTGAGTCCAACGGGCTGAGCTCTGAATTGATAACTGGCTCCCAGTTGAAAGCACAAATGTCTTCTGGATCGTCTTGTCTATTTTAATATGATAGAATGTATCCTGAAGATCTACACAGCATACCTAGTCATCCTTGTGTAGAAAGGCTAGAATGGACTGAACCATGTCCATTGAAAACTTTTCTTTCTTTACATACTGGTTTAATTTTCTTAGATATAAAACAGGTCGGAGGTCCCTTGTTTTCTTTGGCATTAAAAAGCAGCAAGAATAAGCTCTGAATCCTATTTGGTCTGGTGGGACCTTTTGGATGAGTCTTTTTCTAGCAGCTTTTGAATTTCTTGTGATGTGGCCTTCCTCTGACTGGGTGGAACATCGGGAAGTTTCTTCCTTTGACAATGAGGAAGAAGGGAAAATGGTATGAAATAGCCTCCAGATATTATACTTAGCACCCATGATGTTTGTCCAGGCATCTAGATGCAAAGAAAATCGACCTCTGAATGCCTCCAGAGAAGGGCAGTCGGGCAGCACCTTCAGCAGTGCTGATAGGGCCTAATCTGAAAAAGAATCTATAAAGCCCTGGTTTTGTGGGTCTCTTCTGCGATGTAGTCAGCCATTAAAATTCCCCCCTCTGCCTCTGGAGGAATTTTCCTCATGTGATTGCTGGAAAGGGCCCTGAGATTTGTGGAACCACATTTTCTTACCACCTTTCTGGTCCTTACAGAAGGTCTACTGGGGGTAGAAAACTTGATCCTTATGGCAGAGAGCGCCTTTCCTATGCTATGGGTAAGCATATCCTTTTACTGATGGTCCAAACAAGGAAGTGCCATCGAATGGAACATTGACAAAATATGTCTTAAAAGGCACCATAAAGTCGTAAAGTGGCACAGTCACATCCAGGCATGTCTCCTTATGGCGATGCCTGAACTGGCAGCTCATGAGGTACCTTCAGCTGTATGAAAGATTAACCTCCTCAAAGCATTTGACATAGATAAAAGAGTGGCCACTTAAGACGATGTTCTTTTGAAATCTTTAGTGGGTATGGACTCTGATCGAAAATTTGAAAGTTCTTTAGTCAAATCTCTCTGAAGTCTAGTAAAATGCACCAGATATTTAAGTGACCTCACTGCAAAGGTAGCCGAGGCAAATACCTGCTTTCAAAATCTGTCCAGCGCTCTAGACCCTCCACTGGTAAATGGACAGTAGAGCTCTGATCTGCTAGCTCTTTTTTAATAGCTGTTGCCACCACCATAGCATCAACTGGGACTCCTGCTCCAGTGGGGTGTGTCTGCAGGTGGTGCCAAAAATTTATCAGGGCGCTTTGGAATAGGCTTGACAGTATCTGGCTCCTTCCATGCCTGGTGGGAAACCAAGTCAATTAGCTCATCCGTTTGGGGGGAGTGACCCAAGACGTAGCTGGTCCAGAACCAAAAGCCTCCAAGAACATTGATTCTTTGGGAGAAGGAGTTTGGGATGACCAACCACCCTTCTGCTTCAGGATCTCTAAAATATCTCCAAAGGAAATGCTATCCAGTGGTGATCTGGGGGAATACTTCTCCTTTATTAAAATTGTTGTCTTCTGTGACAGACTCCAAAGGGAGGCCTATGTGTCTCCTTTTACACATCCTCTTTTGGGGAACCTCCTCCATGGGATGATCTGGAGAGGTGTCATAAGAGGGGGAAAGCTCCTGTACTGGAACTATCAGGAGGCCTGTTGGAACTGGCTGTCTCTGCCGAATAGGCCTGACCAACTCGGAGCTTGGAACCAATGTAAGTACACAGATAGGATCTGAAAGAAGAGAGGGCAGTCTTCTCTGGAGAGAAAAAGCCCTTTCTACCACCTTGAAGGCAAAGGGTTCAGTAGAATCCACAATCCACAATCCACCCCTTGGAGCGGAGACTTCCGAGGAAAGTAGATCATGGCTTCCCCTTGATCCAAACTCTGAGGGGAAAATCGGACCCAAACTGTGCAGGGCAAAGCTCAGAGGGGAAGGGATGAATCCAATAACACCGGAGTCAACACCACCCTTTCAGACCCAACGTCGACACTTTCTAGACCGGTTTTGATCCAAGGGTACTGGAGCAGAACCCATTAGGGAAGCAGTTGTAGTGAAGGAAGGAACTTTCTTGAATCTAATGCTGAACCTCTTGGGGATTTCATATCCTAGGGCTCTGAAACCACTGGCTGGATAGAATGGACTTAGACTGTACACTCATGGCTCTGGAAGGGGACGGAGCTCGTAGGAGCCCCATCTGGATTTGAGCCATGAGAAACCTTTGCATCATCCAATTCACATCTGCCCCTGATAAACTTATGGAGGACTTAGAAGACATATTGGAAGGGGACTTGAAGTGTTTCACAGCTGTTTGAAACAACTGTGCAGGCAAGGAGGGTGAAATAAATTTAACCATAAACTCAGGAGATTTGCACCTGCAAGACATGCTTGGTTTCAGATCCAAAGGCTTAGGATCCAGTGGAGAAGTAACTGGAGATGGGACGATAACTATAGGAGCCGAAATCTTCAGATCCAAGAAAGGTTTTGGATCCGATAGTAGGCTAAGAGCTCTCGGATCAGAGGATGTCGAATCCATTATTTTTCTTTTTCTCTCAGTTCTGCTGAACACCAAGGAGACTTCATTGGAGACCTTTTCTTGAGCTATGAAGAAGCTGCTCTATCAGATTTTGAGGGGGTTTGAGCCCCAGGAGATGAAGAAGCAGGAAGTAAGCCTTTTTAGAATGAGCTTATTTTATTATATCTGTCACTGAAAGCTCTGGGGTTGAAAGTAAAGCAGACTGTACAGGCTATATTTAAATGATCAGGACCAAGGCAATAAACACATGCCTTGTGGACATCTGAGTCTGGGATCTTATGCCCACAAGAAGTGCATTTTTTAAAACCTATAGGTTTGTCCAACATACCTACAGGAAAGGAGAACAAACCCTGTATGAACAATCACAATAAATAAATAAAACAAAATAAGCAACAATAAGTTTGTTTTTTAATATTAGAAGAGGGCAGAAAAAGTTTTAGAAATGAAGGACAGAAATACCTTTTAAACCAGGTAACAAAAAGTACCAACAATGGTAGGAAGACTACTAACAACTTAGTAGAAAAAAGATTAATATATATAGGTCAAAAATCCCTAATGCCAACGACAACTGAGAGGGAGGTTGTAAGAATAATTTTAATGTTCGAGAAAGAACTACAGAAATTTTAGAACCCAGTAAGACAAAACTTGCTTACAATTGCTCGAGAGCAGAGCTTACATCTAACCATGATGGCAGCAAATGAGATCTGAGGTAATGGGGAGGGAGTGGGGTATTATGGGTAGAGGGAGGAACTCAAGAGTTGGATCTAAAGTCTTTAGTATGTGTCCGAGTCAGATCTGAGGATTGGATCCAAACCCCATAAGTGATGAAGAATGAAAAGGACATCAGACTTATCAGAGCCAGAATGGGGCTATGAGCATGACTCATGCTTTATACAATTTGGTTCCCCACAGTAATGTCACAATTACTAGGACTGTTGGGGGGGGTGCAGTAATCCTGGGAAGACATTGATGGACAAGACCATCTTGGGAGTGCCTGACCTTGTTGATGGATTAGAGAAAAGAAGTCACCACAAGGGAGAAAACAATACAGTTAAGAAATAATATGAATTACTAAGGGAGGCCTGACAAATGTTAAAGTACTGCAGAATAAAGGGAATCTCACAGAACAAGAAGAGGCGCAAATGTAGACTGCTAAAGAGAAGATAATGGCATATCTGGATAACATGCATGAGTTTAGACAGATTTTTGATAACTCCAGAGCACAAAAACTTTTAGGACTACAACCTAGGCAGTAGAAAGGAAAAAGTGTTGTTACCAAACTTAAGGAGCCTATAACAAAAAAAAATAACTAGAGATCTTGTACAGGTTTTACAGACATTTCAGAAATTTTATGAAAACTTGTATAAAGCAGAGAAATGTGGAAATCAAGAAACAGCACAAATCAAAATATTTATAGACTTAATTATGTCAAGGTTAGCGGTAGATGAGGCTCAACATAGTGTCCAGGAACAGATGGTATTCCTGTGTAAGTTTGGAGGGAAGAAAGTGATAAATATCTGAAAGCTTTTGTTTAACAGGATTTTAAAAAGAGGGGAAGCCGTGATGGCTGTATTATCAAAAGGATGGTGAAGATGTATCAGACCCAGCTGAACACAAACCTATTTCAATTTTTAGTGTTTATGTTTATACTAGCTAAGGCAATGGCAAAGGTATTGCCAAAATTGACAGATATGGATAAAACTTGTTTTGTGGAGGGGATGCAAAAAATCTGACATTAACAGAACAATGATGAGCCACAGGGAAGCAGCATGCAAGAAAATACTGCTGCTGTTGTTGTTGGATCTTGATGCAGAAAAAGCATTTGACAGAGTAAGCTGGGATTTTATGAGAGGGGCAATGGAAGCACTTTCATTCCCTGATATAATTAAAATAAACATTGTACTTATTTACCGGGGTCATGCACTGATCAATACTGACCAATTTCAGGTTAATTTGAAGGCTGTATGAAAAATCAGAGGAAGTTAGTTACTGTGGGAAGTTCCTCTTTGATAAGTTGTGTTTGAACAGAAGAATCAGGCATGGGTGTCCTCTTTCCCCTTTTTTATTAGCTTTATATTTAGAGCCACTGAGAGAGAAAATAAGAGACTCAGAAATTCAAAGGTATAATTGGTACTGTAATCAAGAAAAGATAGCTTGATTTGCAGATTTTATTTTGTTCATAGGTAAGTACTAAGCTATCTGCCCTTGTGGGCCCCTTTAAGCCTAGACAATTTATTTTTTGTGTTCAAAATAACCTATCACATTTGGTTATAAAGTTGCCTTACACATTCCATATATATTACCCCTAATAAGAATAACTGAGATGATGCCATAGATAATCTGAGGGGACCCATGCATGGGATAAAGCATTTAGGAGCTGACTCTCTCCATTAGTAGTACAGGGGGCAGGGGCAGGGCCAAGACCCAGAGGAACTCTCTGGCTGTAATGTAGTGGACCAGTGGAAGGTTTTGGAAGTACGAGATGAGGTCCTGTACCTTTTGTGGGGTAGAGAGACCTTTATAAGATCTGTCTGCATCCTGCACCCCAGGAAAATCTGATCCTATGAAGGGATGAGAACTGATTACTTTATGATGAACCCCAGATTTTGTAGAATATTGATGATAAAGGCAATATTTCATTCCAACTCCTCTGTGGAGGGAGCTAGGAGTAGGAGGTCATCCAGATATAGGGAGATTGGTATTCCCTGGAGTGTGCAGTGGGCAATCATGGGAACAAGGCATTTGGTAAAGATCTTTGGTGTGGTAGAAAGCCCAAAGGCCAATGCACAGAAATGAAAATGCCATGATGATACAGTGAAGCGTAAAAACTTCCTGTAGTTGGGATGGATGGGAATTTGCAAATATGTATCTTTGATAACTATGGTAATCATGAAGGTTTGAGGCAGAATGAGTGGGAACAGAGTCTGGAGGGTCAGCATGTGGAAAGTGGGTACTCTTAAAAATGTACTGAGATGGGACAGGTCAAGGATGGGTCTCCAGGGACCTTCCTTCCTGGGCACCATAAACAACCTGGAATAAAATTCTTTGCTTATTTGTTTTTTGGGGACAATCCGGATGGTCCCTAGGTTCAATAATTCTAACAGAACTCTGGGAAAAAGGCAAGCTGTTCCAGGGAGGTCGAGGGATACCCCTGAAGGAAGGTAGTTGATCCCACACCATGAAGTACCCTTTTTGAACAACTGAGGACCCAGGCGTCTTGGGTTATGCTTTCCCAGGCTGGTAGGGATAGGGGAAAGCACTGGGAAAGTGGGATGTGGTCGAGAGGGGGAAAGCAGTCAAAGACAGGATGACTTTTTTGGAAAGGGCTGCTTAGGTGGTGGAGATGTCAGTGGGGTCCTAGGCTGCTGTTGTCTCCTGTCACCCTTTTTTGTTCTGGGTTGTGTATGATCTGAATGTCTACACACACATACAGGCTTTGTACGGTAATTTCTTTGTAACTTGGGTACGGGGCAAACAAAAATATGTTTCAATTCCTGCAGTTCCATACCCTTTTCCTGCATTGATTTGAAGAGGTTAGAAGCTGCTGGTCCAAACAAGGCAGAATTGTCCAAAGGAGCATCTATACTTTTATGTCCTCAGGTAAGGGGCGAAGTTTTAGCCAACAGAATCTTCTTAATACTGATCCAGAGTCAGCTGCTCTGGCGGAGGCCTCTGCAGCATCATAGCTGCATTTTATGGAGCGATGTGCTACTTGTGAAGACACATCAAGCAAAGCAGCAGCCAAGATTTTATTTTCTGAGTCAGGTAAGCCTGCAATTATCTGAGAGTTGGGACAGAAGTTCTAGAGCAAATGTGGTCATATGTGTTTTGTAATTTATGACCCTAAATGCTAAAATGGCAGAAGTGTATACCTTTTTTTTACTAGTCTAGCCATGATCCTGCTATCCTTGTCAGATGGGAAGAGGGCAGTGGAGGGCAGCAATTTCGATGGCTTGTCAGAAGCCACAGAAATCACAGATGGGTCTGCAGAAGGGCATCTGAAGAGAAATTTGCTGTTCTCTAGGACCTTGTAGAAGCAGTCTGGCTTCTTGAGGGTGAGTGGCTAGGAGTCTGGAACCTGTAAAGCGGAGGGAAAAGCATCAAGAAAGGCAGGCAAGACAGGAGTAGCAGCAGATGGGCTAGGTGATTCCACCTGTAGTAGCTCATAGTATATGTTGTACTTCAGATACTTGGGTGCTATTCCATTTGAAATAGTGTCTCATCTTAGCTACGGTCTCTCCAAAGAACAGGTCTTCCCATAGGTGAATCTGTTTCATTGGATTCCTCTTCTGGAAGGCAAAATTCAGGGGGGACAGGATCTAAGAAGGGTATGCCAGTGATTCTTCCACTGACAAAGCCTTTTCCTCTGATGTATCCTCTTCTCCAAGTCCCTTTTAGTGGACAGACAGAACTGGGAGGGGGAGCTGAAAAACCTGCATGAAGCCTAAGTAACATAAGGGTATTGAAAATGCCCTGAGTGAATTTATGCCAGTTGCTAGCAAGTTCATTTGGTGGAGACTAATGGCTGTTTTTTTTTTGTTTCTTTTTCCCATACAGGCTTGCTTTGTGTAGGGTAGGAGAGCCGACATAGGCCTACATTTGATAATGTCAGAATCGGCCTCTTCCCCTAACAAGGATTCGAGGAATCCCCTTAGGGCCTTCTGTAATCACAAGCCATGGTTCCCCTCGGACATCTGAATTTCCATATACCTGCTCGGCCTCTGGGAATGTGTTTATGCTTGGATCCAAGGTGGCCTGGACGTCAGGCTCTGTCTATAGATGTGAGCTGTGAACTGGATGTGTCTCCTGACTCTCCACCTCAAGAGAGACATCAGTATCCAGAGGTGCAGCAGAAGGTTCAGGCCTTTGCTTTTTAGCCTTCTGCTTTAAAGTCAACCAGGCTTCGGGCCCCAAGGATCCCTCCATAGCACTTTTTGCTAGCAGCTTTAAGTGCTGATTCTCAAGGTAGATAGCTAAACAGGATAATCTACTCCTTAAGGTCTTTGGGACAAACGCCTGACAAAGAACATTTGTTGTGGTTTGGGCCTAGGCAGAAGAGATATTATATTGGAGGTGGCTATCCTTTTTTGGAATTTTTCATCCACACTGGGACTTGCCCTTCTTGGATGGCAAGAACCCTAGCAAAAGATGGTAGCAAAAGTAAAAAAACTCCCCATTGGAGCATTTATCTGAAATTAGAAAAACTGTAAACGACTTGTAGTCAAGACCATACACTGAAATCTGGTGGCAGAGAAGTTCTGAGAATGGTGCTTGTGCACATCATTTTTGTGGCCGACATCCAATCACAGCATATGTGCCAACATACCACACACACTACAGTAGTAAAGTTTTTTGTATACTGTCCAACATTGGGTCACCTACGGTGGGGAACTCTCTGATGTTGTGAATACTGCAACAAATAAATAGGACGACACCTATTCGAATCAATCAGAGGAGGTTAGAAAAGAATGGGAAAACAGACTGGAAAAGCAATTTACAAGAGAGCAATGACAAGACATACATACAACTCCCAAGTATGCACCAAAGTCCAGAAGGTTTAGGATCCTTGCTTGGTTGTATTTGCAAAGATATTTTTATACCCCAAGCAAACTTCAAAGAATTTTTCATCAGGTATTTAGCAAATGTTGGTGGTGTGTAACTGGAAATGTGTTTTGGGAGTTTAATGAGTTTATTAGCAGATTTAAAAATTTTCCTACAGAGTACTCTGTCAGAAATATTGGGCAAGCAAATAGCTGTAACTAAGGATATGCTTATTTTTTCCAGCTTGGACACAGGATCCAAATTACCTACACATAGTAAGGCCTTAAGTTTAATTCTGCTGGCTGCCAAAAAAGCAATTGCTAGAAAATGGAAATAAAAATATAAGCCAACTATATTTGCAGTATTGAATACTGCAAAAGACATAAATGAACTGGAAGATGGATCTTAAGCGAAGGGAAGGAGCGGATTATATATAAATAAATGGAAATTATAGGAACAATATATACAGAATATTTTTTTCAAACACCTTTACTGAATTATCACTTGTGACACAGGCAAATTAACATTCATGTAAAAGTAATCAAACTACATTAACATAAACATTATACTTCACATATATTGCTAGATAATATATAACTTAAGCAATATTACACAAATTATTAAATTCTTGTTTTTTTAACAAGAAACATCTTCATTAAACCATCACTTATACAAATGAACGCAAACCACACTAACAGAATCCTTGTTGCAAGCATTTTACATCACAAACGATACTGACACATTCCCAGTTGCAAACATTATACATCACTTATAATCTACACAATCTTTCTCACTCAAATATTACATAGCTCATTTAAGTCCTGCTCCCTTTTAGACCTCATTCCTCCCTTGTATGTATTGTTCCCACAATTCCCATTTTTTTCTTATGCAGTTTGCTCCTACCCTTTTCTAAAGATCTCAGTCCCAGTTGTTTTATCTCTGTTACTATATTCACTACTTCCAGTATAGTTAGTTTAGATTTTGATTTCCATTTTCTAGTAACTGCTTTTTTGGTAGCCACCATTATTAGACACAGCAAAGCCTTACCAAATCTAAGCAATTCCAACTATGTATCATAACTCAGAAAAATCATCTCTCTTGTCAGAACAATATTCCCACCCAGCATCTCTAACAGTGCATCCCGCAGGGAATCCATAAAGTCTGCCATCTCACTACATTCCCAGAAAATAAGCCTCAATTACCTCTTTCTTCCCCATCACACCTCCAACATTTACTGTCTGAGGAAATTTTCCCTGGAGTCTGCTTGGTGTATAAAAATATCTATGTAAACATTTCCAAACAAAAATCCTAACTCTTCTAGATTTTGTTGCATATTTGGGAGGCATACATATATCCCCACAATATTTGTAAATTGCTTATCCAACCTCTCTTTCCAAACTCCTTTGATGGATTCTTATCATGCAATATTTTATATGTTCTACTAATTATGCCTTTATTAATGGCATGTTCTGTTCTAGATTCTATTAAAAACTCTACCATTTAGGACCCCCCCCCCATTTCTTTCTCTTTGTCTATACTCTGATATCAATCCCTGATAGGGAAGGCAATCTCTAGCCTGCAGTCCAAATAAATTCTTGGCGTCTTCCCATTCTACCATCCTTCCCTCTCCAGGTATTTGCTCCCAATACCCTAGTTTCCTTTGTTAGTTTTCTCCAATAAATTCCAGCCACCTCTTGCCCACTGTCTACATCTTTAATTGCAGTAATTTCTATTGGCAGAATCTCCTTTACCAATTCCTATGTTGGTTTAGTTCTTAGAATACTTTCTGCTACTTTATGGATATAATATTCTGCTTAATTATTGTTATACTCCTTAACTGCATCCAAAATCCCAGTCTCTCCTTGTTTCTTGAGCTTCCCCCATGTTTCATCATCATCCCTTCCTACTCTGAATTATAGTTTTTTGTTTGTGCTATGCATAGGAATCTTAACTGTGTAGCTCTGAAATACAAATTCAAATTGGGTAATCCCAATCTGCCCTGTTCTACTGGAAGAATCATCTTACCCACTTGACTCTTGCCATCTTACCCTCCCAGATAAAGTCCTTCATCTCTTTATTAACTCCTACTCAAAACTTCTCCTCTGGTTAATAAAACTATGCCTGACCTGTGTATAAGACTAAAGGGATTAAAAACATTTTAACTGCTTATATCTTACTATCCATGTCCATATAACAAAGATTCCATTTTCTCAGTTTTTGCATTATCTTTTGTTTAGTCTCTTCACACACATCCTTAGCTGCAACCCTAAAAACATTTTAATCCATACTCCTAAATATTTCATTTTATCATGTCCCTATAAATATGGGTATTCCTGAACAACTTCATGTGTGGGCACATAATTTACCTTTGTTTAGCGTCATTAATTTTTTCCCCGAAAAGATCCAAAACTGTCTCAAAATATTCCACAACATGGTAGTGTCTTTTTCTGGTTTTGTCAGGTACAAAATAATATCTGCAAATAAAGCCAGCTGTTCTTGACCACTACACCAATTATACAACTGAATTTGAGTCCCTTATTTTCTTTGCAAAATTGTTCTAAATATATTGTAAATAAAGGGGAAAAGAGGACACTCCTGCCTGGTTCCTCTGCTCAAGCAGAAATCATCAGAGAAGACCCCCACCAACCTTAATTTTCATCTCCAATCCCTCATATATTTTCCTAATCAACCTTATAATTTTTTTCAGGAAATGCAAATGCTTGCATTGCCCTGCTCATAAAGTCCCAGCTTACAAATGCTCTCTCTATAAAGACCCACCAACAACAGGTAGTTTCTTAGATTCAATAGTCTGTTAACATTGTCAAATGTTTCTCTCCCCTCCACAAAACAACATTGATCCATATCTATCAGTTTTAGCATTACATTTGCCATTCTTTTAGCTATTATAGGCACAAACACTTTATAATCAATGTTTAGTATTGAAATGGGGCTGTATGAAGCTGGATCTGATGGATCCTTGTCCTCTTTAGGTATTACAGCTACCAGGACAGTGGTACTTCTCCTCTTAAGATACTGCTAAACAAAACCTTCCAGATATTTTTTTTCCTCCTAGCTTCCAGACTTCCACAGGAATACCATCCATTTCCAGGGACTTTCCTGTAGATTGGCTATACATTGCCATTTTTATCTCATCTCCCATCCTGTTAGTAATTCAGCCTCACCTCCCTCTAATCTTGGCATAATTATTTCTTCCATAAACGTTTCCGTTTGTATCTTTTCTTGATTTTTCCTATTTCTCTGCTTTAGAGAGAGACTCATAGAATTTCTGAAATATTTCTAATACCTCTACAGGATCTTGTTACAGGCTCCCTAAGTCTGGCAACAGTCCTTTCTAATTTCTGTTCGAGTCGTTGTGCTCAAAGTTTTTGTGCTCTAGTATTATCAAAAAAAAAAAGTTGCTGAATGGCAATTTTTCCAAGCCCGTGCATATTAGCAAGGTAATCCCTTATTTTCTGCCTACCAGTCTGCAGGTGATGATCCTCCTTTTGGTCTGTGAGATTCCCCCTATTCTGCAATACTTTCACATTTGTCAGTCTCTCTAAATAATTATTGTTACTTCTTAACCATAGCTCCCTTTCATTTCCACCCTATTTTTAAACTCCACCTTAATTTTAACCCACCCCCTAGCTATATTTTCAGAGGAAATTTCTATCCTAACAGCTCCTGAATAATCTCCACTACCCATTCCTTAAATTCCTCTCTTTTCAACAGATAGGTGGGAAAGTGCCAATGTCTCATTTTTATTTCATTACCCTGTGTTTTTATTTTGGCTATTATCGGCATATGATCTGAAACAGTTATTGGGGGAGTATCAAGATCTTCAATTAAATGTAAATTCTGTCTAGCCTAGCCCAGTTTTTATATTTTGGGGAATAGTGTGCAAATTCACTCTAAACTTCTATGACTACATTCAGATCTTCCATGCTAAATATTTTCATAAATTTCTTCAAAAATCTACCCTCCTTTGTTATATTTTCCTTAATGGGTCCCCAGACACATCTTCACTGCTGATAATCAATTTCCAGTCCTCACCTATAATTTATTTATTTACTTATTTATTTATTGAAGTTGGTTTACCAGGATAGTCCATTGGGCCACAAGGAACCCGTTTTCAATGGAGTCCTGGGGAGAAAAGCTCCAAAAATACATTTTACATACCTACAAACATATATTCACACATACACTCAAAGGTTAACAATAAGGTAAAAAAGCAAAAATGTACAGCTAGATACAGTGTGCAAAAATGTAATAATATTAATTTGTATAGACATATCCATTTATACATAGTAGTTAGGAAAAAACTTAAGTTAGAGGAGATTTAGTGAGATGATGAAGTGGTAGCAGAAGAGAAGCATTGGACTTACCTAAAATTTCTATAGAAATTTAGTTATAGTAAGATGTAGCAGAGTATGGAGGGAGATAGAGGAGAAGAGTAGGTTATGTAGGGTGGGAGCAGGAGCATTCCCACTGAGATGCTAGGTATGTATAGAGAGATTTTTTGAAAGCAGAGTGATTAGAGGTGGTACGTATGAGTGAAGGAAGGGAGTTCCAGATACGAGCTAGGGTGAAAGATAGAAGGTTTTGCCTGGGGATATGTAGGTTTATGGACTTTGAGTAGGTTTTGATTGTTTGATCTTAATACTCTATTGGGTAGATGCATGTTAAATGCAGAAGAAAGGGAAGGACAGAGGGAGGGGTTGAGAATAAGCTTGTGGGCTAGAGTTAGCTGAGTGTAAGTGAGTTGATTGGGAAGTTCTAGCCATTTTAGTTTCTGGAGGGAAAGGCAGTGGTGAGTGGAAGATTTGTGGCTGGTGGCGAATTTTGCAATTTTGTTGTAACAGCAGGAAAGTTGTTTTTTGAGGGAGGATTGAAGATTGGTTAGGAGTGGGGCGCCATAGAGAAGGGAGGGGATAAGGAAGGATGAAGCAAGTGTTATTTTGGTAGCAGAGGTAAGGTAGGCATTTTGTCTATAAAGCATACCAAGTTTTTGGTGGGTTTTGATGTTTTTGTAGGTGGGAGGTAAATTTAAGTTGGCTGTCAATTAGTACTCCAAGTAGCTTGGTCTCTGACACTAGTTCTAGGAAGAGTTATCTTGGCTAGTGATTGAAAATGTATTCATGTTGAGATGGGTAGCTTTAGAGGGAGTAAAATCATTAGCTTGGTCTTGGAGGCGTTAAGAGCTAAGTGGTTTTTTAACATCCATTGTTCTGTTATAGAAAAGGCATCTTGAGTTAGTTTTTGAAGTGAAGAGATAGAGGTGGCTGAGCAGATGATGGTGGAATCATCTGCATATTGGATGATGTTTGAGAAAGGGATTGATTTGTGGAAGTCATTTATAAATATGTTGAAGAGTACAGGTCCTAGAATGGAGCCTTGTGGAACACCTGTAGGGGTATTAAGGAATGAGGAGGTAGTTTTTTTTCCATTTTACCGCTTGTTTCCGGTTGGCTAGGTAACTAGAGAACCATTGCAAGGAAGAGGAAGAAAGGTTAAGTTCTGAGAGTTTAGATATGAGCAGGCTATGTGAGATGGTATCAAAGGCTTTGGAGAGGTCTAATAGTAAGGTAGAGACAATTAGGCCGGAATCACGAGCTCTATTTACTGTTTCGAGGAAGGAAAGGAGGGCTGTCATAGTACTGTGATTAGGTCTAAAGCCATGCTGTGTAGGAGTTATAAGGTGATTTTCTAGGAGATGAGGGAGGAGTTGAAGGTGGACACATTCTTCTAGGATTTTGGAAATGGGGGACAGGATGGCTATGGGACGGAAGTTGTTGACGGTGTTATTGTTGCCCCCTTTGTGGAGTGGAATGATGTATACTTGTTTCCAGATTTGGGGAACTGTGCATTCTTTTAGGGAACGGTTAATTAGGATGCTGATGGGATATGCGAGTGTATCAGCAGCTATACTAAGGAAGTAGGAAGGTATATTGTCAGGGGCATTGGTACAAGGTTTCAATTTCTTAAGCAGCTTCTTTATAGAGGATGTAGGCATGGGATTGAATGAGAGGGAAGTGGAGTTTGGGGAGGGAGAGTTGGAGGGTGGAGGTGTTTGGAGTAAAGGTTGTGTAGTAGAAGTGGTAGAGGAGTTAGAAGACGGGGAACAGGGAGTATAAGTGGTAAAGGATAGAGTGTAAGTAGGGGGGGTGGGGGGTGTTAGAGAGCATAGTGGAGTTGGAGAATGAAGATTGTCAGTTTTGCAATTGAATCAATAAAAAATGAGTTAAATTGGGTGGCTAGGTCTAGTTCAGAGGCATTACAATCAGGGGTGGGAGTGTCTGGTGTACTAGGATGAAGCAGGGTGGAGATCCCTTTCCAGAATTTTTAAGGGTTGTTTTTATTTTGGTTTTGGAGTGCATAAAAATAGTTTTGTCGATCAGAGGTGATGAGTTTCTTTACTTTATTTCGAAGCATTTTATATTCATTAAGGAGTGGACTTGTTTTAAGCTTCTGGTAGCGTGACCAGACTTTATTTCTATGTGTCATGGTAGCGAGAGTGTGCTTAGAGAGCCAAGGGGCAGATTTTGTCTTTATTCTCTTTGTCCTTAGGGGTGCTTGAGAGTCAAGTAATGTCAAGAAAGTTGTATTGAAGTGTGACACTGCTATTTCTAGTGGAAGGGTTTTTAGGCAGTTCCAATTAACTGCTTGTAAGGAGTTTACAAAGGTAGTTGGGTTGAAATGTTTTTGGTCACGGATGGTTATATAGTTGTGAGTTTGTTGAAGGGCAGTGGGAAGTCGGTTGGTGAAAATGGGTGAGTGATCGCTAAGGGAGTCTGGAAGGGTACCACTGTTGGAGAAATAGTGAGGGTGGGAGACAAGGATCCAGTCCAGTATACTTCCACTGGAGAGGTTTTTTGTCGGGCGAGTTACTGAACTGATTAGTTGAGAGAAATTGTATAGGTTAATATTTGAGGAGTTTGTTTGAGATTGGATGCAGGCCCAGTTGATGTTTACATCTCCCATGATTATGGTTTCATTGGTAATGTTATTAGACATCCAAGAGAGGATATGTTCAAGTGTGGAGATATTGTCCCCTGGGGGTATATAAATGGAAGCTAGACAGATGTGCTTGTGATTATTGATTTGTAGTAGAGTAAGGAGAAGTTCAGCATTGTTGAAGTGTGAAATAGGTTTATTGTAGGGAGTGACTGCTAGGGTGGATGAATATATGAGGGCAACCCCACCACCCTTTTTGAGGGGCCTGTCTTTCCTGATGATGGAGTAGTTTGGGGGAACAATTTCAGGGTCTTTTATATGTGGTTTTAACCAGGTTTCAGATATAGATAGGATATCAGGTTTATTGTGTATGAGCCAGGCATGGAGGTTTGGGACTTTGTTTACAATGCTTTGGGAGTTTAAAGAAGTAAAAAGTAAGGATTTCTTTGTGTTTGTTGTAGGGGAGGGGCCTGGTTTGGGTGGATATCACCAGACAAGAGAGTGGTAATATGAAATAGTATGGAACAGTTTATGTGGGTGGATAGTAAGGTAAAGATGTTGGCTTTTGTTGTAGGTTGGAGGGATTTGCTAGTAGTTATGAAGATTGGGAGTGTATGGTAAGAGAAGAGTTTGTATTGGAATAAAAGGAGATAGTTAGAAGGATATAGGTAGGGGGAAATAATGGAGTATGAATGAGGGAGAGGTAAGTTTTGATAATTAGTGATGTGAAAGTGTTGCAAGTGTATTGGAGAAGTGGGTTCGGAGAGATGGTTGTAATTGAGTGAAGAGGCGAGAAAGAAAAGAGAAAGTGATATGAGAAAGAGTTTTAAAGACATGTTTGGAGAAAGGAGACAGAATAATTGGATGTGAGTAGAGGTAGATGGTGTATAAAGGAAATTAATTATAGAGTAGCAGGTAGTTTACTGAGGTAGTTATCACAGATGTAGTTAAAGGTATGTAGTGAGTGGTACTTTGAGAGAATATATATGGAAGAGGAGTGTTTAGGCCAGGAAATTAGATGATGGGGGTTTGTGAGAGGGCTAGTTTTGGCGGGAAAAAATGGGGTGTGTCCAAATGTTTGACACTGATTGGGGTAGAGTAATAGTGGGTGTGGTGTATGGATGTATAAAGGTATATGTATTGGGGGTGGGTGGGATTTGGGGGCAGGGTAGGGGAGCGGAGTGAGCCCGCAGGGCGAACGGAGCGGGTAGAGCCCAGTAGAGCAGAAGAGGAGCGAAAAACTATCAGTAGAGCAGTGTTCAAGAGGGGTAAGTAGTATATTGGTAAGTGGAGAGGGCCTAAATATAGAGGGGAAGGGGGCTAAAAGTATCAGGGGGAGAAAGTGAGGGACTGAGATGTGAGAATTAAGAGTCAGAGAGAGAGAATGTCAAGCTCAAGTGGAGTCTAATGTCAAGGGGAGGGGATGTCCTCTAGTGGATAGGAGCTATCTACTCACCAGGGAATATTCCTTGCTGAAAATTGATTATTTCTCCCAGAATATTCTTAAGCTCCATTACAGCAGTTTTAGATGGAATGTAAATATATCCTAGTGTAATTATCCTCCCTTGCCAGTAGTCCCTTAGCACTACAAATCTGCCATAATATTTTTATCTTCTTCTATCACAATTGGAACTTCTCTTGCAATTAAAGTGTTCCTCTTTTCCTTTGTCCCATGTATTCTGTTGAATAACCATCTTGAAAACCTTTCTTTTACCAAAGTCACATCTTCAGTTCTTTCTAAGTGTGTCTCCTGTAACACAAGTATTTGCACTCTACATTTTAATATAGTTCAGTACTCTCTTATTTGTATTTATCTTAGGCCATTTACATTTAAAAACAATAAAAAAAGCATCACTGTATTAAAAAGTTGTTATTCACACCTTTTATGTAAAACACCTTTTTTGTTAAATGTCTAGTTCCAGCTTTTGTGTTACATGCATACACTGTTTGGCAGGTTGAACTTTTATACAGTTGATTCCTGTCATATACATCTAAGCCTTTGTCACATCTCATAAAACCTTTTGTTTTACTGAAAGCCCTCAAACAAAAAAACACCCCCAATACTCCCTAAAACCTATTAACTTAATACCAACAAAAATATACACATCTTCAAATATTTAAGTTTTACCCTAATAATAGGACCAAAATTTCCAAATTGACAGCCACACTCACAGGCTTGAGTTAACCTAAAAGAAAGGTCATCCATGCAAAGATACATGGTGCAGCCTGTGCTTCTTCAAAGTGCTGATTGGTTTTGTCTTATCTTTATAGCTCTTCCAGCTGGGAAGACCCCTGAATATTTTTAGAGAATATTATCTAGTCTGGGGAAAGCCCATGAATGCTTTCAGAGAACATCATCTCTTAGCCAGTTTCTCTCTTCTTTTCTTTTTTCTCAGCTAATCACTCTATACCAGACTGTAGCCAGTTTCTCTTTATCAAATTGTTTCCATGGAAACAGGAAGACCAGCTGCAGAATGGTTACTCAGCTTACATGTATTTGGTAAAAAAGCCTCATAATATTCAAAGCTCTTTTTCATTTACTTGCTCTCTGTCAAAACTTGTTAATATATTAAAGGCCTTTAATCCACTCATTTCTCCATACAAGAATGAGAAAAAGCACATTAATCTCTCTTTTATTATGTTTTTAACCACTGTTTTATATACACTGCAGTGCCTACATCTCTTAAAATTGAACTAGAGAGAAAGGGGAGAAATAAAAGAACAGCAGCACCTGTCTATAATCCCCATTATACTTAAAAATAACTGAAAAAATACTTTATAGCATGTAAAGAAAACCACATGCTACAAAATTGGTACTATTTGCAAAAAAACTTTACTTAACAGTTAACTCTCGCCTTCGTCTTGCCCTCCCCAAAGTAATTTTTTCAAAGATTAATGACATGAAGTAAAATGCTTTACAGTACCCCACAAGTCCAACAAACTCTGAAAACAGTCCGATATTTCCAGATTTTCTTGTTCTGTCAGATTTCACAAATATAATTATTGCATTGTAATCCCATATTAAGTTACTGGTTTTATTACTGTTTAATACAGAAATCATGTCTCTGCTTTATTTCCAACCTACTCTCAAATATTCTAGTCAGCTCTTGTGTTCCCTTTCTTCTCTCCAACATTTTCCGTTGAAAATTTTGAAAAGGTTTCACAAGTACAGTCCCTCTGTGGTCTTTTATTACCAAAAGAACAAGAAGCAGACTCTCCTGTTTCATGGCTTACTTTTTGTTGGATAAACTTTTGTATTTCCTCCTCAGCATGTACTTCACCAAAAAATTATTTTGTCCTTCTAGGGAAGAATACCTGGAAGACAGCTGGATACAGCAGTTTGAATCTCACACCTGCATCTCGACATTCCCTGAATAGTGGAATACATTTTCTCCTCTTCTGTCTGGTATATAATGAGTAATCATTATCCACAAACCCCCTGCTGTCTCCCACTTTTAGTACTTGGTCCTTCTGCAACAGTTTTGTCAGAACCAACTCCTTCTGCTGGTAGGATTGTGTCTTTACCATTAAAGGTCTAGGTTGCTTTCCTATAGCCAGGTTTGGAGAATATACATAATTTGTCCTTTCAACTAACAACTCCTGCTGTAGAATACTAATCCAGTTTCTTATTTGTGCTTTCATAAAATTAATGTAGTCTGTACCTTCCAGCTTCTCTGGTATAACTGAAAATCTCAGATTTTCCCTATGTGCTTTGTCCTCTAATTCTGTTATTTTTTGAAATATGTCTTCCTGAACAGTCTTATATTCAGTCAGCCTTTTCTTTGTTTTGACCTCTGATTTTTGCAGCTTTATCATCTCATCTGTTTAAAGTTTCTTCCATTTTTTCCAGCCTTTTGTTGTTTGTGTTGATATACTCCATCAGTGTTTTATTTTAACCAGGTCTGCATGCTGTTGTCTTGTATCTTCCTGCAGGTTACTGGAAGTCTTGTCTGAAGGTTACATTGCTTTTTGATGAACAGCTGCAGAACTCTTCCCAGTGTTTCTTCACTTTTTGTAGCTGAGTTTTTCCAGGTCTCTTGTATTTCTTCATTCCTGGCATCCAGGCAGTGCACTTACTTGCCAGTTACTGAAATTTACCCATAAACACGTCTAATGGCCTTCTCTATGGAGTTTCTGTTTTCACATTGGGAGAGCTAGAAATAAGCTGTTACTCAATGTGCTGACATCTTGGAAATCCAATATGCAGAATAATGTTGAGGAGGAGTGAATTTTAAGGGAAGGCAGGAATTCAGCAATTTATGCAATGTTGGACTGAATTACAAAGAAAGAAAATACATGCAATGTATCTTCTTCTTTCGGCTTTTTTCAGTTAGGGGTCACCACAGCAGATCTCCTGTCCACTCCTGATTGGCAGTGAAGTTTTTACGGTATCGAGTTGCCAGCCAGGCGCCCAATCTTCCAAGGAATGCACACACATGCATGCACTCATGCCTAGGGCCAATTTAAGAGTATCCAATCCACCTACAGTCTTTGGGATGTGGGAGGAAACCGGAGCACCTGGAGGAAATGCACGCAACCACAGGGAGGACATGCAGACTCCACACAGAAGGCACTCCAGCAGAGGATCGAACCAGAGAATCTCTTGCTGTGAGGCGGTAACGCTAACTGCTGCACCACTGTGGCCGCCTAAAATACATACAATGTGTAATGTCTGTAAATGGAAAAAGAATGCTAAATATGGTTAGGCAAACATACAGTAACAAAAAAACAAAACTATGTCTTAAGTGATAATTTAATATTTTTTTTTTAAATAATTGGTTCCTTGTTTTTGTACCAAACCACTTCCATGTTGCTGGACTGAATATCAATCACACCCTTAAAGAGGAGGCCCTGAATGAATTGCAACACTAGAAGGACCTCTCATCTCCAAAACGTTGATTTGGGTATTGACTCGACTGTGATAATTTTCCCTTTCTAGTACCCCCTACCCCACCCTAGAAAGGAAGCATGTAAGGTAACCATGACTTGGGAATAAAGAAGAGCACCATGTAATGTGGAGGTGGCAAATGTTGCTGAAATTAATGGGGAAGTCCACTGGCTGGGTAACAATTGACCACTGAACTGCCAGGGTCCACTGAAGAACTTGCTTTTGGAATCTTGCTTAGATTACTAGACAAACAGATGCAGCCATTTGGCCGAAAAGACACAGAAATGAAGAAGCAGGAGGCCTCAGATTGCAGGGCCTGGGAGGCTTGAATCCAGACAGATGTTAATCTTGAGGGTGGTAACTTTGCAATTTGATTGTCTGTACCTATATGGCAACTGATAAAGTCTAGCACCGATAATGGTTCCAAGTTAGACTTGTCATAGGTAACCCTTATGCCCAAGGATAGATACAACTAGAGCAAGAAGTCCCTTGCGCTGAGTAAGACCACCTTCGTGTAAGCTGTTAGGAGCCAGTTATCCATGTAAAGAAAGTCCTAGAATGCCTACTTGAACCAGGCTGCCACCACTGTCATACATTTGGTGAATACCCAGGGAACCATGGTGACACCAAAGGACAGTGCTTGAAACTGGTCATGACTGGTTCTTAGCTGGAAGTGCCTGCCTCCACTATCTTTATTTAACAGTAGGCATCTTTGAGGTCTACCAAGCACATACAGTTATCCTTCCTTAGCAGATGGAGGATGCATTGCACCATGACCATATAGAATCTGGTCCGTTTGACAGTGATTCAGTCTGCTGAGAACCAAAACAGGTCTAAGGTCCTTGTTATTCTTTGGCACTAAAGAATCTCAACTGGACCCTGGATTCTCTTTGATCTGGTGGGACCTCATGGATAAACAGCTTCTTTATTTTCACTGCTGCTTCTCTTCACTGACAGGGTGGAATATTAGGTGAGGGTCTTAAGGTTTTCATTGAAATGAATAAAAAGGGAATGGTATAACTTCTGAATATGACTTTCAACACCCAAGTGTCTGAAGTGATGGCCGCCCAAGCTTTGGGGTGGGGAGCCGTGCACCACCTGGACTGCCTCCAGACAGCAGCAGTCAGGCAAACATTCAGAAACTCTGGAGGGCTTACTGCAGAACTGACTACAGAAGACATGATTTTACAGGCCTCCTCTGCCTCTTGGGCAGTGTCCTCTAAAGTTAGCCATGGTGTGCTGAAAAGACTGCTGTAACTTGTGAAAGAAAAGCCAATTTCCCTCCTCCTGGTTACCAGGGCAGGACATCTCTGGGATGGAAAAATGAATCCAAACGGCACACAGTGTCTTTTCGTCTTGCTTACTCCTGGTCACAGTATCTTTGACCTTTGGCCCAAACAGAGGATCCATCAAAAGGGGTGTTGATACTATTACTTGAAATAGTACACAAAGTTATGTAAGCAAATTCAGGCATGATGGTGCATGGCAATGCTGATGTCTACAGCAATGGCTGTATCATTGGTAGTGTTGGACAGAAGCCTCATGGACATGTTTATAAAAGACTTAATTGTGGACAGCTGAGCCTTCAGGGCCTGTTGAGAATCTAGAGACTGTTGTCTCTTCACAGTCTTAGACACTTCCAAAATCAAGTCTCTCTGAAGCCTTGCCAACTGAGCTATATAATTCAACTCATGGAAAGGCAGTTGAAGCATAGGTGCACTTTCCAAAGGATTGTGGAACTCTCCTCTAAGATGTCCTTTTTGGGGGATACAGCAACCACGAAGCATCTATTTCTGGACCCGACCCTTGGTACAAAAGAGTCTATCCTTGGGTGGAACTAGATCATTGTTGAGCTTTCAGAAAACTGCCTCCACCACGTTGGGTTGCCTCCAAGCCCTTTGAGATACCAGATTAATGAGGGCATCTAGAGGGAGAACCACCCAGAATGTATATGGACCAGTGCCAAAGGTCTAGAGAAATACAGATTCCTTGTGTGAAGGGGCTTTGTTGGCCAACCCTCATATGTTTCATTAATTCGAGCAAGCCACCTAAAGAGAAGTCTTTTTGGGTGGGGATACTCGGGGAACCCTTTTCCCTTAATCAAGGTTGTTATCCTCTAAGTGACTCACTTGATGAGCCCAAATGTTTTCTCCTGTATTTGCTCTTCATATGGACATCTCACGGGGGCAGAGACAGGAGATGAAAATGAGGGGTGTCTTATGGCCTAAAGGAATGGGCCATCCTGGAACAAGCAAATAAATAGTGGAGAAAGGGATTGACGCAGCTCTGACCTGGCTATAGAGGCAGCAGTTTCAGAGCAAGAAAAAATCATCTCCATGATGTCAAAAGCTGCCACACAGACCAGATGACTGGACCCAATTCCCTTTGGAGTCAAAGACCTGAGAAAGTGTTTGTTTGACCTACTTGCTATGACTACTGCTGATCTCTGGCTGCATTTTCTCCCATCCACTCAATTGTTGTTGTTGTTAAATTTGGTGGATTTTGAGTTGCCCACCCCTACTATAAAACTCATTTTGGACACTCCCCTTGTCCCATCTCATCAACTCATTCTACCAAGTAGAGAGATTTCATTTGGGAAGGCCCACCCGCTTAGTTTCTCAACCATGAATTCTAGTTTCCTCCCTTACTACTTAACCTAAAAAACTGCACTTTATTCATCTGCTTTTACTGTATTTTGTTTCTTCATACTTTATTTTGATTTTGCTGCGTGTTCTTAAAAGTAATCAATTGTACTTATTCTGCTGCATTTATTACTGCTTGTCAGTAGCCTGATTAAATTGTAACTGTTCTTCCTAAGCCTTTTGGTTTAAGCACTTGGGCTTCAGGCCAGATGTTTCACATTAGGAAGCTTTGTGGTCTACACTCTTGTGACAGGAGGGGTAGCTTACATCCTTCTAAGTTGGGAATAGCTGGTTGAAGGCTTAGTATGTCTGTTACTCTAAAAATGTCTTAGTTCTGATGTAAGCACTTGGGCTGCAGGCCAGGTATTTTACATTAAGAAGGTTTGAGGTCTACCCTCCTGAGAGGAGAGGGTAAATTCTGCCTTTCTGAGCTGGGAATTACTGGTTGAAGGCTTATTGTGCCTGCTTATTTGAACTGTTTCTGAAACTGGTGCACCTTGTTTGTTATAGCATACATTAGATTCAGACCTGCTGAATCTAGCTCTGTATAACCTGAGCACTAAAACCAGGCCATCTTTTGTTGGAGAGGGTTCCAGTGCACCCTAGTGAAAGGAGTGTGCAGTTAGAACTCATCTAATTGAAGGTTGCTGGAACAGGGCTCTGTTTTGAGCTTTTTTTATTGGCAAATTTGTTTAAATCGGTTTGCTCTTTTGCTACTGTTATACTGAAGTGTGTGCATCTGTTCTTCTGTGTTAAATCAACCTAAAAAGAGTTTAAATATCTTGAGCATAGTCTAGTTACATGTTTTGCTGTATCCAGATCTGTTTGTGTGATTCCTATGTTTCCTGCTATGCCATCTTGTGTTGGCTGGGGCCTGAATACCTGCACTTAATGGGAGTAAGTGAACTGGTCTGGCATAGGGTGTTTAGCTAAGAGCTCAGGGACAAGGGTTGATTGTCCAATTCCAGTGTCTCCATTTTACTTTAGTTTTTATTACTGCTTGTTAGTAGCCTGATTAAATTGTAACTGGGTTTGCTCTTGTTTACACATTGTGCACCACAGCTGTGCTGTTTTAATCCTTTGTGAGGTATATCAGCTGAATTCTTTCCCTTACCAGCACTCCTGTGTGCGGCCCTCCCTTGCAGCTACTGTATTGATTTTATCCAGCCCCACTCACACCAATAGGTACTCTCCTCAGAGTACCCCACTCCACTATCCCCGACCTCTCTTCCACAGATTCTGACAATAATGGACACAATTTCCTATAGTTTATCCTGCTAGTCTGGTTGATATGGGCATTCTGAGACAGTGCAGCAACTGCCTCATGTATACATACAACCCTGTACTACTGCCACCTAGGGACACAATATGTGAGAGATGCAATTACATTAAGAACCTAGAATCTTTGCCATCTCAATCACAATCCAGTACATCTGGCATTGAGACAGCTGTCTGCACAAACACCACACATCTAACACCATCCATAGCTGTACAACACACTCCTACATATGCAAAGGTTCTCAACAAAAACATACCTAAACAAAACAGACCTCCAAAGCAAAAACGCACACACACACAACACAACACAACACCAAGCACCAGACATAGTATACACACCTGTGTCTCACAGCCTCTAAGACCCAGCCACAAACCCAACATACTAGTCATAACAGACTATCGTGAGACACACAGATGTGCCCCTCACCAGGCTAGACAAGAAGAAAGTCACTAAGTTGCTTGTCAGGTTCTAGAATCTGCCATATCACACATGCACTCAAGTCTCAATAACAAGTACTGTTATGACTCTGTTATAGTTCATGTTGGTGTGAATGACTTGAGATGTACCTCTCTGGATTATATGAAGAGAGACATGACTGAGCTCGCTGAATGCGTGTCCCAGGCAGGTATTTCCCTAGCCTTAAGCAGCATCCTAATGTCAACCTAGAATGATGCCTCAATACAAAACAGAAAATAACTAACAATTGGCTTAGTTTCTGCTGTCATTACAAGAGGATGCAGTACCTGACAAGTCTGGGAGGACATGATTGACAGACCATGATTCTTTGCCACAAATGGCCTTCATATGTCGCCCCTGGCAAAGGCTCTTGCCTCCCCCATTGTGTCTTTTTTAGGCAAAATCATGAGCACAAAATCACCAATGTGAAAAATTCTTCTAAACAAAATGTAAAGGTCATGCTGCTAAATGCCAGAAGTCTTAGCATGACACTGCACTCATAGCAAGTATTCCTCACCCTGCAGGATGCTGATCATTTGTTCAGTCACTGAAACCTTGTACAAAGCTGCAGAGAGCACCCCAGCCTTACCAGGTTACTCATCCCACCATACTTTCAAACTCCAAATGGAGGGCTACAAAGCCAAAGGAGGTGGAGTTTTAATATTTATCAAAGATGTACACACCTCCAGGTTGGTCAAACAGTATGATGCACAGGAGACACTCCAAATGCAGTTAACTGTCGACAAAACACCTATTCAAATCACAGCTAGCTACAGACCTCCAACCATGACATGACAACCAGGACCAACACTCCACCTATCTGGACTTGCTTGAATCCATTAAGATTCAACCCTCTACCCTGATCCTGGGTGACTAACTACCCAACCATAGAGTGGAAGACCTATTCCAGCCCACACACGAATGCCCAGAGATTCCTCAATTTCATCAATGCCAATGCATTGGATCAGTTGGTGGACACCCCCACAGGAGGTAAAAATATCCTGACCCTGGTACTAACCAAAATGACTAGCCACTCTAGCACCCCTACAGTGTCCTCCTCATTGGTAAGATCCAACCATAAAGCAATCACTTTAGAAGTCATCATCTCCCCTGAACCCCCCCCCCCAATCAGGGTCAAACAAAATAAAACTTTTTCAAAGCAGACCACAACCTCCTGAGTATGTATAAGCAGCTTCACAACCACCATCCCTTTAGTTGGAACTAGCACTTATGACCAAGCCTACACAAAAAAATAAAAACTATATGAGCAACTACATAGCTGCATGGACTCAGCAATACCTGACCGGATCAAATCACCTTCCTCAAGGAAGAGTAAACCTGTCTGGTGGACAGCAGGAATAAACAAACTATATAATAAAAGGAGAAAAAAATTGCTGTCCAGGACCAAGGAGAAGCAGATGTCAAGTTGGAAGCAATCTCTCCTCTGTCTGAAGAAGCAAATAAAGTCGCTGGTGAAATCCTCTAAGGCTAACTTCAAGTCCAAACTGGCCACATCCACCAAGGACAATCGCAAGGCTTCTTCACATACATCCACAATCTCAAAGGTAATACCCAAATCTGCTGTGAACTGGATACGTAAACGCTGAAGGTATACCAAACCTGCTGGCAGACAGTTCAGTGAAAATTTTGCCCCCCCATCAGTTAACCAGGATATTTTCAAACACAGACCACAGAAAGCAATAAAACGTTTATTCACCTCTAGTGCCTCGGCACAAATGCCTTCCTTGAAGGTATGTGCTGAGGCACTGGAGTTGAAAAAAGTTTTTATCCTTTAGCTGTTTTCTGTGGTTGTTTGAACATATTTTTGGAATTTTGAGAAAGTTTGTGTTGTGGTTCAGTTAACCAGGATATCCCCAGCACCTGCCCCCCTCCCCTCATCACCAGGGAGCAGATCTTTAATACCCTCTCAAAGGCAAAAAATACAGTCGGAGTGGGACCCGACAGCATCCCTGGCTGCATCCTACATGAACTCAGGCATGAGCCCTCAGCACCATTAGGCACCCCATTCAACCAAAGCCCGAGCACTGGCTTCATGCCAGCTGAATGGAGGACAACCATGGTCATCCCTCTACACAAAGATGGTGTGTCCACTGACTCAGGCAATTATAGGACCATCTGCCTAACTAGCCTCATCTGCAAGGTCATGGAACACATCATGGACCTTATAAACAAGGACACTAGCAACCTCCAAATGCTTGACCCCACAGAGTTTGGTTTTGTCAACTGGAGATCATGCCTGTTAAACTTGGTAGACTTCTTCAAAAACAGTCAACATAGTCATGGATGAAGGGAAGACAGTGCACACTGCCTCCCTTGACCTAGCCAAAGCCTCTGACACTATTCCCCACTCGGGCATAATAGATTAAACTCTCCCAGCTAGGCATTAACCCATATGTTATCAGATGGGTAGCTAAGTGGCTCACTGATAGAACCCACTCAGTCAAAACAGGGGAAGCCACCTCTAGTAGTAAACCCGTAACAAGTGGCATACCCCAAGGATCGGTCTTGGGGCCTCTACTGTTTGGGATATACATTTCTGAGATGCAAGCCAAAACCAGTGGTTTGTGGCTGACCAAGTTTGCAGATGACTACAAGCTGGGTGTGGTCTTAAATTCCCCTAGTGATGTAAACATCCTCCAAGAGGGCCTTACCAAAACTAATGACTAGTGCCAGAAGCACAGCCTCAAAGTGAATGCAAAGAAATACATAATTAGCCCCTTTAGGGGAAAATGGCATACCCACTAATTATCACAAAACAACGTTCTAAGCATGCAATCAGTCTTGAGGGACTTGTGCACCCAGGTTGATAGTAACCTGTCATTTGACCACCACGCTGCCTCTGTTGTATGGAAGGCTTTCTACCGGGCCTATCTCATAAGTAAGGTATTTTATCCAGGAACAAGGCTGTCATAACATCCCTGTATTCCTCCCTTATCAAACCCATTATAGAGTACAATGCCCCCTTCGGCATGCATCTTGCCAAGCACTTGCAGCTTCTGGAGAGACCAGTGGTTCCTGACTAGGAAAATCCAGGGACTCAAACACCTATCCTATACAGATAGTCTCGTGCAGACTGCTCAGAGGTGACCTATGTCTGGCATACAAGGGCATTTCATACCCAAGTCTTGATGGAGTTACTACATACCCGTAAGTCAAACTCCACTTGCACAACCTGCACGCAAGGCCTCAACCTGGTCTGTGACATTAACAGAACTTGTTAGCAGGATAGATCTGTGTCCCAAAGACTCCCCCATCTGTAGAATAGACTCCCTCTCCATGTCAAGCAGAGTACCTCAACAACCCTCTAACAGGAACCTGGACGACTGGATGAGAAAAGTACAGTTTTGTATCTACCATAAATGTAGATGTTCGAGTGTTCACCCTGCTGCAGTCATCACACTTGGGTTACCCTGCCATTAGGCGGTCCCACAGTCGGCCCGAATTCCAAAGTCTTGGTCCAGCATCGGTTGCTGTCGCTTCTTCCCTGACGTCAGTGCGCCAGGGGTATACAAGAGGCATCCAACGCCATTTTCTTCAGTTTTTCTTGCCCCAGATGTCAGGTTCCCCCAAAAGGTAGGCAAAATATATATAAATATATACATATGGCTATATAAAAATAAAACAAAAACCCTTAGGTACAAGCAAATACACCACAGAGGTAGTATAGGATAAAGTGGTAGAGATAAGTTCAGCTAGTTCAGAGGGGATGGAGGGAGGGTAACCTGGACTGCAGCAGGGTGAACACTCAAACATCTACATTTATGGTAGGTACAAAACTGTACTATGTTCGTGTTACCCTGCTGCAGTCATCACACTTGGGTTGAATCCCAAAGCTAAGGAGGGGAGGTGGAGTCAAACAGGGTTAGAAGAAGCTAGTAGGCCCTGCAAAACTGCAGTGGCAAAACCAGCTCTGGTCTTCGAGTAAAGAGGTAAGTGATAGTGTTTGGTGAAAGTGTGCACTGAACTCCAAGTAGCAGCTTCTAGAATATCCTTGGTTGGCACTCCCCTGAGAAAGGCTGCTGATGTAGCTGTAGCCCTGGTGGAGTGGGACCTAATGTTAGCAGGCACTGGTTTCCCATGATGTGTGTAGCAGAAACATATGCAATGTCCTATCCATTTAGAAATGGTCTGTTTTGAAATAGCTTTTCCTTGTGATCCTGTAGCATAGGCCACAAAGAGCTGGTCAGTTTTTCCTGAAAGCCTTAGTTTTATCCAAGTAGTAACGTAATTGCCTGTGAATGTCCAAATAGTGCAGGAGTCTTTCTCCTTTGTTCTGGGGATTTGGGAAGAAGGTGGGCAAGTGAATGGTTTGGTTTAGGGCCACACTGGATACCTTTGTCATAAAGGAAGGATTAGTTCGTAGAGAAATTCTATCTTGATGAAAAATGAGGAAAGGTTCCACTGCCATTAGTGCCTGTAGCTCTGAGACTCTTCTAGCTAAGGTTATTGCTAGTAGTAGGGCAGTTTTCCATTAAAGAAATTTTAAATCAGCTGAAAAAGCTGGTTCAAAGGGCGGCAGTGTAAGCTTTTCCAGGAAAAAGTTGAGATCCCAAGTAGGTGTTGGAGATCTCCTTGGGGGTCTTAAGTTCTTAGCCCCTCTGAGGTACTGTCTTAGGAGTGGATGTGAAAATAAAGGAGGATCCGTGCTGAAATTGCTGAGGCGTGGATCTTAATAGATGAAAAGGAAAATCCTTTGTGTAACATCTCAGTTAAGTATTGTAGAATCTGAGGAATGTTCGGCTCCAGGGGATTTAGGCCTTTAGCCTGGTTCCAGGTGCAAAATCTTTTCCATTTGTCTGAATAAGTTTTCCTGGTGCTGGGCCTCCTGGCCTCCAGAATGACATCCATAACAGCTTTGGATAAAAGTGTTGGCTGGTTGTTTAGGTAATTTGCCATGCAGCCAGGTTTAAAGTCTTGAGCTGGCTGTGTAGAATTAGATTGTCTCGCTGGGTGAGCAGGTGAGGAATTTGTGGCAAAATCCATAGTGGGCCCTGGGCCATGTTCCTTAAAACTGGATACCAATGTTGGCGTGGCCAGTCTGGTGCAACGAGAATCATTTGTGGCCTCTCTAATCTGACTTTCAGCAGTACCTTTGCTAGAAGAGGCAGTGGAGAGAAGGCATACACTGTTAATGTTTTCCAACTAAATGAGAGGGCGCCCACTTTCCAAGCTAGCGGATGGAAGGTCCTTCTGCAAAATTTTTGAAGTTGGTGGTTGTGGGGGCTTGCAAACAGATCTATGTCTGGGCGTCCCCATTTCTGAGCTATCATTGCAAAGACTTGTGGATCTAGTTTCCATTCGTGTGGATCCATGATGTTTCTGCTTAGGTTGTCTGCCATTGTGTTTTTCTTTCCTGGCAGGAATTGTGCTTGTAATTGAACCTGGTAAGACAGTGCAGTGTTCCACAAGGTCATTGCTTGCCTGCATAGAGGGTAGGAATGTGTGCCCCCTTGCTTATGTACCACATAACTGTGGTGTTGTCTCTCCGTATTAGTAGTTATCCTGGTTGTAGAAGGTCCTTGAAAGCTGTTAGGGCATTCTGCACTGCTAGCATTTCTTTTTGATTGATATGCAGGTGTCTGTGATCTGTAGTCCATTTGCCCTGAATGCACTGTCCTGCCATGTGTGCTCCCCAGGCATAGTCCGATGCATCTGTTGTCATAGTTTGCCTGGCTGTGGGTAAAGTGAAAGGCTGACCCTTGTTGAGGTGACATGCCTCTGCCCACCATAGAAACTCCTGTTGAAGGCAGGGAATGAGTGGAATCATTGTTTCCAAGCTGTGGCTGTGCTGAGTCCATACACTTTTCAGGTACCATTGTAATTTCCTCATATGCAGTTTTGCAAATGGTATTAGTAGTATGCAAGATGCCATGAATCCCAAGGTCTGCAGAATTTTTCTTGCAGGGAGTTGGGTCTTTGTTGCCATTATTTTGAAATATTGAAACAACTGTCGTTGTTTGTCTGGCGTGAGATAAGCCATCTGGGCCGTTGTATTCAAGCTGGCACCCAGGAATATTATGTTTTGTGAGGGCACTAGTTTTGATTTCTTTTCGTTTACTGTGTACCCTAGGCAACTTAGAAGGTGTTTGACAAATGCCAGATGCTGTAAAAGAATGTCCTTGCTTTCTGCTTGAATAAGACAGTCGTTCAGGTATGGGTATATATGAATTCCTCTGTCTGCAGTATGCAATTACTGGTGCCATGCATTTTGTGAAGACCCTGGGTGCAGTAGATAAGCCAAAGGGCAGTGCAGAAAATTGATAATGCGTTGAACCTGCAATGAAGCGGAGGTATCTTCTGCAATTTTGTCTGATAGGGACATGCAAGTATGCCTCCTTGAGGTCCAAAGTGACTAGCCAAGCATTCTTGCCCAGCATGGGAAGAAGCTGCTGTAATGTTAGCATCTTGAATTTTGGTACTTGCAGATAGGTGTTCAGAATTGAAAGATCCAGAATAGGTCTCCATGCTTTGTCCTTTCTTGGAACTAGGAAGGGTCTTTAAAATCCTTGTCCTTGTTCCTGTGTAGGTACTTGTTGAATGGCTCTCGTGTTCATGAGAGCTGTAATTTGCTTTTGTGCCTCTGCCATTGATTTGGTGGCATGTTTGGCATTCCTTTGATCCTTGGTAAGGTATGAAAGTGGAATCTGTATCCTTGAGAGACAATGTTAGAACCCGTTTGTCTTTTGTGATGATGTGCCAGTTGTCTGCAAAAAATGCTGGTTTTCCTCCCAGGGTGTTGCCAGGAGATATTTGCTTGGAAGTTTGAGGACAGAGTCATTGTGTCTGCCTTCTGCTAACTTGAGGCCTGTCTTCGCCTCCTTTCTGGGTAGCAGAACCCCATTGGCGAGGTTTGTAAGGGCCCTGTGACTGACCTCTGGCCCTTGGGCATCTGTATTTGCCCCTCTGTGATCTGTCTGAAACTGGAAAGGACCAATTTTTTGTTGGCCAATCTCTGCTGAAGCGAGGGGGTTGCACCTGCAAGAAATCCTTGACCGTTTGCATAGATTTAGCCTTATCCTCCATTTTCTTTAAAACCTCTTCTGCTTTGACACCAAATAATACATCCTGTTGTAAAGGTGCATCTAATAATTTTGCTTTAACATGGTCGGGGAGGGTTTGCTCTTTTAACCAAGCATGTCGACGAATGACAGAGCCAGTAACAGCTTCTCTACAAGAAGCTTCCAATTAATCAAATCCGCATTGTAAAGTATGCTTGCCCACCTGTTCAGCTGCATGCAACAGATCCTGCATTTCCTTGAATTCAGGCTGTTCTGAATGTGCGCTCATTTTTTGTTTTAACTGAGACATCAGGAATTGTTGATATTTCAACATGTGAAACTGGCAATTTAATGCTCTCATAGCCAGAGTTGCAGAGGTGTATATTTTCTTTCCCCATCTATATAGGGCTCTGGAATCTCTTTCAGAGGGCACAGGATTTTTAGTCATGGAAGCTGTTGCTCTCTTAGGACCCTGGGATATGGTTTCTGGGTCAGCTACACGGCTTTTATAAAGGAATTTGTGTGAGTCAGGTACTCTGTAGTATCTGTCTGGTTTGGCTGGAGCAGGAGGTAGAGAGTCTGGATTTAAACTAGACTCCAAGAAGACATCATCCACAATATCTAACACAGGAGGGATAGCAAGAGGTCTGCTGGGGTAATAAAAGGAACTCTCAGAGCCTTTTCCTAGAATCTGAGTAATCCTGGCCTTCCCAGTGGAAATGCTCCCTCATGGTATGTAATGTTTCCCCAAAGGAGTAGTCTTCAGGGGGAGATGCTGAGGGAATACAGTCTTCAGCATCAGAATCCTCATAAGGTGGAAAAGTGTAATCCTGTTCCTCAGAAGAATCTGAGGAGAGAGAAACCTGGTCAGAGGATGCATAATCCTTCTCTTGTCTTGGTCTTTTATCAGGAGGGGGATGGGAACCCTTGATAAGGGTAATTAAATCTTCAGCCATCTTAAGCATCTGTTTCTTAGGCATGGGCCCTTGACCTGTAGACTGATGAACAGTTTTCTTAGGTTTTAAAGGAGTTTTAAGCTTAGCATAAGATTTAATGGTGAGTGTAGTCGGTCTGAAGACACCTTCTGCAACTGAAGGCGTTTCCTCTGCACTGGTGTCTAATTCTGCTCCGTTGTTGGTAGATGGCTGCGTCGGCCAAGTAGACTCCGCTTGGGAGTCGGCAGCTGTCTGGGGTTCCAGCTCTGCGGTCGTGAGGGGCTGCGTAGGCGCCTCACTGAAAACCGGAGAACCAGCAACAGGCCCAGCTGAGGCCTCGGGGTCTGGCTTATTCCTAGGCTGCCTGCCCTTATCCTTGCGTTTTTTATGAATTGCGGTCATCGGCTGCCCCGACGGCATGTTATAATTAAATTTCCTACGAAAGTAATGCCGTGCGAAGTCAAAACGGCGTTTGATAGTGCGTTCATTAAACCTAGTGCAAAACCGATAACATGTGACGTTGTGGTCTGGGGCCTAGGCAAGGAATACAATAGGAATGGAAGTCCTTATGAGGTATTTGCTTCCCACAAGAAATGCAATTGTTAACTTTTTCTGACATCGGACTGAGGCAAGAAAATGTTCCCCAATGGGGTACTTAGCTTTATTGAAGACTTCGGACTGAAATTCAAATCGAAAATCTCAGGTGTTGGCCGACCGGCACTTGCCAACTGCTTCTGCTTCGGGCACTATGCGGCAAGAAAGACTGAAGAAAATGGTGTTGGATGCCTCTTATATACCCCTGGCACACTGACGTCAGGGAAGAAGCGACAGCAACCGACGCCGGACCAAGACTTTGGAATTTGGGCCGACTGCGTGACCGCCTGACGGCAGGATAACCCAAGTGTCATGACTGCAGCAGGGTAACACGATGAACATCAGAAAATACACCCCTGGGATCACACCTTTGTCCCTGCTGGCCAGGGGAAACAGATGATGACTTTGTAGGTACATGGGCAAAATTCTTGGCTAGGCTTATAAGGGCCTCTGGACCAACAGCCTAGTAACGTCCTATGAACCTATAAAGAGACTGATCTGGCACCAACCTGGTTGGATCAGATGTCTAGATCTAAGTGAAATTGTCTATGACCAAAGTATACATGGGAAGGGAGGACTCCAATATTTTAAGAGTCAAATCTGATAATGGGAAGTCACCCAACACCCCATCTCCAGCATGAATAGAGTTAAGAACAACAGGGATGGTGCCGATGTCAGGCAGGTCTGCTGCGGGCACTGACAGGAGAAAGGAACTGAATGGTCAGACAAGTGGGCCCTGGCACCAAAGTCTGGGCCAAGAGAGGAAAAGTACAGTTGTGTACACTTACCATAAATGTAGATGTCCAAGTGTATTCACTGTTGCAGTCATTACATTTGGGTTATCTGCTTACAGATAGCCCTCAGTCGGCCTGATTAACAAAGTCTTGGCTCCTGCATCGCTTGCTGTCCCTTCTTCCATGATGTCAGGGGTATAAAACATGCAGTCAATGACATTACATCAGTTTTTCTTGCCCTAGATGTCAGGTGTCCCCTAATGGGGAGCAATTAAATATAAAAGTACAATGAAATACCTCCAACAAAAAAGAAAATACACCAAAAAGGCTTTTAAGCATAGTAAAGGAAAGTAGAGGTATAGCAAAAAGAAGTTAGGGGGCTGGAGGGAGGGTAACCAGGACTGCAACAGTTAATACACTCAAACGTTTACATTTATGGTAAGTGTACACAACTGTACTATGTTCTTCATGTTTCATTGTTGCAGTCATTACATTTGGGTAGATTCCCAAAGCTGTGGCTGGGAGGAGGAATTCAGATAGCATTAGGACCAGCTATAAGGCCCTGCAGGACTGCAGTGGCAAAGCCAGCTCTGGTTTTAGAGAAAATTGGCAAATGGTAATGCTTGGTGAAAGTATGTACAGAACTCCAGGTAGCAGCTTCTAGAATGTCCCTGGTAGGGACGCCTCTGAGAAAGGCTGTAGAGGTAGATGCAGCTCTGGTGGAGTGAGGTCTGATCCCCTGGTGGATAGGTTTTCCATGGTGCTTATAGCAGAAAGTAATGCAATGGCCTATCCATTTAGAAATAGTTTGCTTTGAAATAGCCTTCCCCACTGCCCCTGAAGCAAATGCTACCAGCAGTTCAGATTTCCTTTGTGGTTTAGTCCTGTCCAAGTAGAATCTATCTGTTCTCCTTTGTTCTGTGGACTGGGAAAGAAGGTTGGCAAATAAATGGACTGATTAAGAGTCACACTGGATACCACCTTGGGCATGAAGGATGGACTGGTTCTGAGGGACACCCTGTCCGCATGAAAGATGATGAAAGGCTCCACTGCCATAAGGGCCTCTTAATCAGATACCCTTCTAGCTGAAGTGATTGCTAAAAGGAAAGCTGTTTTCCAGGAAAGAAATTTTAGGTCTGCAGTAGCAGCTGGTTTGAAAAGAGGTAGAGTGAGTTTCTCCAAAACAAAGTTAAGGTCCCAGGCTGTTAGAGCTCTCCTGGGTGGTCTTAACATTTTGGCCCCTCTGAGGAACTGCTTGAGCAGTGGATGATAGAAGAGGGGGGTTCTGTGTTATAATGAAATGAAATGGCTGAGGTGTGGATTTTAATGGAGGAAAAAGACAGGCCCTTGTGAAGCATCTCAGTTAAGGATTGCATAATCGGAGGTAAATTGGGCTCTGCTGTGCTCATCCCTTGAGATTGTTTCTAGGCACAGAATCTTTTCCATTTTTCAGCATAGGATTTTCTAGTGCTATGCCTCCTTGCCTCTAAAATTATATCACAGACTTACTGAGGGATGGTAAAGGAGAGATTATGTAATTAGCCAGGCTGCAAAGTTCAGTGTTAGAAGCTGAGGGTGCAGAATCTGGTTCTCCTGTTGAGACAAGAGGGAAGGAGTCTGAGGCAGGTGCCATGGGGATAACCGTGACACACTGTACAGGAAGGGGTACCAGTGTTGGCGCGGCGAGTATGGAACAATCATAATCATCCTTGGTTTGTCCTGTTTGATTTTTAGTAGTACTTTGGAGAACAGAGGCAGAGGGGGGAAGGCATAGAGTGATAGGTTTTTCCAGCTGGAGGACAGAGCATCCACTTTCCGGGCTTGTTTGTGGGGAGTCCTTGTGTAAAATGTGTCCAATTGGTAGTTCTGGGGAGAGGCAAACAGGTCTATATCTGGGATCCCCCATTTGCTTGTCAACATGTTGAAAATCCTTGGTTCCAGTTTCCACTCGTGTGGGTCCATAAGGTTTCTGCTTAGTTCATCTGCCAGTGTATTTAACTTTTCTGGCAGGAATTGAGCTTGTAGGTGCACTTGGTAGCTCAAGGCTGTGTTCCACAATGCCATGGCTAGTCTGCAGGGGGGGTAAGAATGTGTGCCCCCCTGCTTCTTTATGTAACACATAACAGTGGTGTTGTCCATCTTTACCATTAGTTGTCCTGGAAGAATGAGGTTCTTGAAGGCTGTCGGAGCATTCTGTACAGCTAACATTTCTTTTTGATTGATATGCAGGTGCATTTGACTTGGGTTCCATTTGCCCTGAATGCACTTCCCTGCCAGGTGAGCCCCCCATGCATAGTTTGATGCGTCTGCTGTTAGGGTTTGGGCGGCAGGGGGTGGTGTGAAAGGTAGTCCCTTGTTTTGGTGGCAGACCTCTGCCCACCAAAGGAACTCTCTGTGTATGCAAGGTATGATAGGAATCATTGCTTCTATACCTAGAGAAGGTTGACGCCGTAGGCTTTTTAGATACCACTGTAGTTTCCTCATATGCAGTCTTGCATATGGAATTACAAGAATGCAGGAGGCCATGAACCCCAAGGCTTGCAGTATTTGTCTTGCAGATAGCAGGGTCTTTGTGGCCACTTGTTTGAAGTAGGTTGTCAAAATAATTCATTTCTCTGGCGTGAGGTAGGCCATCTGGGAAGTTGTATTCAAGCTTGCTCCCAGGAATATAATTTATTGGCAGGGTACCAGGTGTGATTTATTTTCATTTATAGTGTACCCCAAACAAGTTAGAACCCTTTGTACTAAGGCCAGATGATTCCAAAGTATGTCCTGGCTTTCTGCCCAAATTAGACAATCGTCCAGGTATGGGTATATTTGAATATTTCTTTGCCTGCAAAATGCAATAACTGGAGTTAGGCACTTTGTGAATACCCTGGGCACAGTAGATAAGCCAAAGGGCAGTGCAGAGAACTGATAGTGTGCGTAGCCTGCTTTGAAGCGTAGGTATCTTCTGCAAGATTCCCTGATTGGGATGTGCAGGTATGCTTCCTTTAAATCTAGTGTTGCCAACCAGGCATCTTTGCCTAGCATAGGAAGTAACTGTTGAAGAGTCAGCATCTTGAATTTTGGAATCTCCAGAAAGGTGTTTAGAGTAGACAGGTCCAGGATAGGACGCCATGAATAGTCTTTTATGGGTACCAGGAAAAGTCTCGAGTAGAAGCCTTGTCCCTTTTCCTCTTCTGGTACCAGTTGAATAGCCCCCATGCTTGAGAGAGAAAGTACTTGTTTTTGGGCCTCTTCCCACTGATTTGGGGGTAGGTCCGGCCACCCTCTTGGTGTTGGCAATGTATGGAAGTGAAATCTGTATCCCTGGGGCAATATATTTAAAACCCATTTGCCCTGGGTAATGAGTTCCCAGTTCTTTGCATGAAGAGCAATCTTTCCCCCCAAAGGGGCAGCCAGTTGATAAGTGCTTGGAAAATGTAAAAGAAAGTCATTGGGACAGTTTACCAGAGGGGGAAGTCTTATTACTCCCAGATTTGGAAGTGGAGGCCCCCCACTGCTTAGTCCTGTGTCCCCCTTGGGACTAAAACCTAGGGTTTTTGCAGTGTCTGGGTTTGGCTTGAGATGACCTGGAAGGGGCTGGAAAGGACCAATTTTTAGAAGGCCAGTGCCTACTAAATCTAGGAGGCTGAACTTGTAAGAAATCTTTTAACAGTTTGCATAGATTTAGCTTTATCTTCTATCTTTTTAAGAACTTCCTCAGGCTTGTTGCCAAACAGGTGGTCCTGATTTAAGGGAGCATCCAACAATTTAGCTTTAACATGAGCAGGCAAAGATTGCTCCTTAAGCCAAGCATGCCTTCTGAGCACAGACCCAGTAACAGCAGCCCTGCAAGAGGCCTCTAATGAATCAAAACCACATTGCAAAGTATGTTTTCCAACTTGTTCAGCAGAATGCATTAAATCCTGTAAATTCTTTATTTTCCACACAGTCAGGAATCAACATCATTTTCTGTTTAAGCAATCCAGTAACATGTCGCTGATACTTTAACATATGAAACTGGCAGTTTAAAGCCCTAATGGCCAAGGTTGCAGAAGTGTAAACCTTCTTACCCCATCTATCCAGAGCCCTGGAGTCTATCAGAAGGGGTAGGATTTTTAGCAGTAGAAGCCTTAATGCCCTTGGGCCCCTGTGATATAGTCTCTAGATCCGCAATAGGATTTTTAAAAAAAAACTTGTGTGACTCAGAAACCCTGTTGCATCTGTCTGGTTTTCTGGGAGCAGGAGGCAAGGAACCAGGGGCCAAACTAGATTCCGAAAAAGCATCATCCTAGTACAGGAGTAATAGCTAAAGGCCTATGCTGAGGTAGGAGTAAGAAATCCCTAAGCCTCTTTTTTAAATCAGAAAAATCCTGGCTTTCCCAGTGGAAATGCTCCCTTAGAGTATGTAAGGTTTCCCTAAAAGAAAAATCCTCTGGAGGGGAAGCAGAGGGAATGGAGTCCTCTGCATCAGAATCCTCATAAGTAGAAAAGGGCAAATCCAGATCATCAAAAGAATCAGAAAAAAACAAACTGAATCCTGGTCAGAAGATTCATAAATCACTTCAGTCCTAGGCCTCTTAGAAAGGGGGCGTTGGCTACCCCTGATTAGAGTTATTAGATCTTCAGCCATTCTTATCATTTGTTTTTTAGGCACAGAGGCCTGAGCATGTGGCCTGGGCGTCATTTGTTTTAGGCATGGTTCGAGATTTAGGCCTAAGAGAAGAAGGAAACATCGGTTTAATATGTAAGTCCGTAGGCCTGAATACACCAGAAGCCAGTGCCTGCACAATGGCACTGGACCCATCCAAGGCAGGGAGATCCACGGGTTCCATAGTTGAAGCATCTCGCAGCATACCGGACTCCGAATGGGTCTCAGTAGACGCCTGCGGATCAGAAGTAGCGGGAATCGGGCTGCGAAAATGCCTCACTGAGTACCAGTGAACTGGTGACTGGCTTAGGGAGAAGTGTTGTCGGCAGTTTTGGACCTTGGCGGCCTGTGTCTGTCTTTATCTTTGCATTTTTTTCGGAATCTCGGTAGTCGGATAGCTAACCGATGACATTTCTGGATAATTAAACCGAGAACTGAAATATTTAGAGGTGAAAATATACAGACAACGGATAGTGCGCTGATTAAATAAAGCACAAAACCGACAGCAAGGTACGTCATTGGTCACGGCCTAGCAAGGAATACAGCACCAATGAAAATCTTCGAGATATTTGCTTTCCACAAGTAATGCAATTATTAACTTTTACTGACATTGGTAAGGAACAAGAAAAAGTTTCCCCAATGGGGTACTTAGCTTTAGTTGAAGACTTCGGTTCTGAAAAAATGGAAATTTCAGGAATCGGCCGACCGGCACTTGCGAACTGCTTCTGTTTCGGGCACCGCACGGCAAGAAAGACTGATGTAATGGCGTTGTCTGCATGTTTTATACCCCTGACGACCTGACGTCATGGAAGAAGGGACAGCAACGGATGCAGGACCCAAAACTTTGTTAATCAGGCTGACTGAGGGCTAGCTGCAAGCAGATAACCCAAATGTAATGACTGCAACAGTGAAACATGAAGAACATTTGGAAAAGCCAGAGATGAAGGCACCACAGTCTTGTTTCTTGGAACTGAGACACAGGGAATGATTCCTAGGTCCATAGGAAGGAAAGTATCAGCTGCTCCAGATCTTTACTCTTAAGGCTCCTGAATGACTTGGATGACCTCCAGTAAAGAGGTGAATGCCGGCTTCAATGTTTTTTGGATGGGTAGCTCTACGTCTCAGTTCTGAAAAGGAGATGCTTGCATCTGGGTTGGAGAAGGTATTGGGAAGAACTCGGGTGGAGTAATGGGTAGAAAAGGACAGTGGAGCCAGGCTGAAGTGAACAGCCACCGACTGTAGGAAGGGATTGGGGATACTGAAGGTTGGGGAATTCGATAACTCTAAGCCCAGAACTGTAACTTCTGTAATTAATGCCAGCGGTGCACAGAAGGCACGATTTTTGCCAGAGCAACTGAAGACTAGTGCATCTTCAGATTCAGTTGGCCCTCGAGGAAGAGTAGCATTTACATTCATCCATCACTTTACTTCTAGTACTGTCTTTTGAAGATTTTTTTTCCCTGTCTATCTTCCTTTCTCCCAACTTCTTGGCAGGGGAAGAGAGATGAAGAAACAGAGGAAGTAGCAGCTGAAGGAAGAAGCAGGCCCTTAAGAGCAAGTCTAGCCCTTCCATCAACCAGGGCTCTCAAGACAAAGGTAGAGCATACCTGACCATCCTTATCCAGGTTCGCCACACCTAAACAGTAAAAACAGTTGTCAAGAGTCTTGTGGGGGCTGTTTGTACCACACTTGACCACAAAGCAATGTACTAAATATCCACACCAAAAAGGCACTACAAATATGATCACAACAATGATTATTGCAAAAACTAACAGCGTCTAAAAAGGTGAGCAGAAACTTTTTTGGGACACAGGGCAGATAAAGGTAGATATGGAAAAGACAGGAATGCCATTAAAAGAATTAGCAGTCCTAGGAAAACTACACTAAAGTTACCCAAATTAAGCAAAGCTAAAAAGAAGTTCTGTACTTATGTTTTGTCTGTGTTGTCCATTTTCTCACCCCCTTAACCTGTGGTTTCAGATCCGAGTGAAGCTTAGGCTCCAAAGCTTGAGCTCCTCCCCCATACATAATGCCTCATTTTCATTCATTCCTCAACCTGTGGGACACAACCTCCCTGCTACAATAATCCAGGGTGGTCTTCATGAAAGGATATTTTGAAGCATGGCAGAACCAAAGGCAGCTCTATTCCTAGAGATAATGTCCAGTTTATAGTGGGAAACAAGGGCGTGAGAATTTGACCAAGCAGCAGCTGAACAAATCTCATCATCGAAACTTTTGCCTAAAAGGCTTAAGTTGCCATTGATACAGTGAAGTGAACTTTGACTTGCTTGAATAAGGAAACACCTTCAGGTTCATAAACAAATGAAATGCAGTCTCAACCATTTAGCTGAAGTGGTCTTGGCAACTGTTTTTCCTTTTCTGACATCTGAAAAGGAAATGAAAAGCTGGTCAGATTTTTTGAAAGATTTAGTTCTAAATAAAAAATACAGCTGTTTATGAACATCTAACAGATGGAGTATATTCCCCTTTATTTTGGTAATTGGGAAGGAAAACTGGTAAGTTGATAAACTGGTTAATGTTGTTCTCTGAAGCAATTTTGGGTACAAAGGATGGGTTTGGTACGCAAGGTTACTCTGTCTTTATGAAAAATTAAATAAGGATATTTGGGGGAAGAGAGCCTGCAATTCAGACACTCTTCTTGCAGAAGTGATAGCAGTTAAAAAAAGTATTCCATGATAGGAATTTCAAATCTACTTTGGCTAAAGGTTCAAAAGGGGAATGAACTAATGCCTGTAAAATTCATAGCTAGGTCCCCAGGAAACGTTGGATCTTTAACTGGAGGACGAAGTATGAAAGTACCTCTGAGAAAGGCCTTACACAATTTAGATGAAACTAAAGATAAGGAATTTTCTCTAATATAATTTGAAATGGCTAATTGTACTTTCACAGTATTGTGACTCGCCTCATTTTGGAAAATATGAGCAAAAAATCTAGAAATGCTGGAATAGGAGCAGTAAAAGGATATAACTGCTTCTGTTGAACTGACAGAAAAACTTTTCCTTTTCCTCTTATAGATTTTGCTAGCAGATGATTTCTGGGAGGAGATCAGAATATTTTGGAACAGCGATGAAAGTCTGGAACGTTTAGCCATCATTAAAATTGGAGAAACAATGCAGCTAGTTTTTGGCTTAGGAGATTGGGGTGAGTTTGCCCTGTTGGATGGGACAACAGATCTGGATGCAGTTCAAGAATCCATGAAGGGTATATCAGATGAGAACAAAGGAAGTGAGCCAGATTTGTTGAGGCCAAAAGGAAGCAATGAGGATCACTTTGCTCTTCAACTTGAATGCTTATTGAAGAAATCTGGGCATCAAGAAATGATGAGAAAGTAAAGTAGACCAAGGGCCCATGCATGGACTACAGCATCTCTGGGTGACTGCCCCTGAGAGGGAACTGAGGCAAAGATCCTGTTGCATCTGCTGTGGGGAGATGCAAAGAGATCGCAGCAAGTTTGACCCCATTTGTGGAAAATCATGTCCGCCACTGACTGATTCAGAGACCACTCATGAGGCATCGGTAAGACTCTGCTGAGCCTGTTGACTAGGATGTTGCACCCCCCCCTCCCCAGATTGTGCGTTGCGATCAGAAAGTGGTTGGTAGAGATCACCCACTGTCAATGCTTCTCAACATAGGGGGTCAGATCTGGTTACCCCTTGTCTGTTGATGTACCATACTACTGACATATTGTCAATTTGTATCGCAATAATCCCTTCAGGAAGAGGGCTGTGAAGTGACTGCAGTGCTAGGACTGTCCTCATCTCCAGGACATCAATATGCAGGCTGTTCTCCTGTGATGTCCAAGTGCCTTGGACCATCTGAACCAGGAAATGTCCTCGCTACCCCAACTAGGAGGCATCTGTGGTCAACATAGCATATGGGGGGCACAAAGAGGTGTCCTTGTTGGATCTCAGAAGTGTGAAGGCACCAGAAGACAATCTTTGCACAATTGTGATAGTTTGATCAGGTAACTTAGTGGCTGCTGATGTAATGACCGCTGAACTGCTAAGGTCCACTGCAGAATTCTCATATGTAGACGTGCTGTCGATAACACGGTTATGGTAGCAGCTAAGGAGCCGAAGGCTCTGAGTACTAGTTTTGCTGGAAAAGCTGGACTTGCTAAAATCTGTCTGATACATAGTGTTGGGTTTGAAATCCTGTCTGGAGGTAGACAGGCCAAGGTTTTGGTAGTATCCAGAGGTTCTCCTATGAAGTCTACATTCTGGAGAAGCTGTAATTGAGATTTTTGCAAATTGTAACAGTTCCTGGCTTGGGTAAGTAAATGGCTGGTTGGAGTAGTTAGTAGCCAGTTGTCTAGGCAAGGAAACGTGGAATGTTTGCAGTCTTAGAGGAGCTGCAACTTCCACCATGCATTTGAACACCCTGGGGGCTGTGGTGAAAACAAAAGGAAGCACTCTGAATTGAAAATGCCTGGCTCTCAGCCTGAAGTGTAGATACCTTCTGGAGGAGCATCTATCCCTCTTGATGTGGTAGTACACATCCCTTCAGGTCTATAGAGCATATCCAGTCATCCATGTTCATAAGAGGTAGAACAGACTGGATTGTGACCATCCTGAACTTTGAGTTCTTTACTGACTTGTTCAGGGATGTCAGATCCAAGATGGGCCTGAGGTCCCCCTTTTTGGTAGTAAAAAGAATCTTAAGTAAATGGCTGATCCAAGTTGGTCTGGAGGGACCTTCCAGATGACTTTTTTTGGAGCAGCTTTGAGATCTTCAACGCTGCTGCCTCTTCTCTGACTGGGTGGAAAGAAAAGTTTTGTAAAATCTTACCGCAACCATAGATGCCTCTCTCTTCCATATTGCAGTATTGATCACATTTTTTTTCCTCTTGCTACAAGAACATCAGGCTAGTATACAAAAGTTTTCATTCACTGTATGGTGTGTGGGAAACTGACTTGGCTAGCACAACATGGGCCATAAAAGTAATATCTGCATGCCCCAGCAGCACTCAGAAAGTACCGAAGGGCTGCCTGACGACAGGACAACCCATTTGTAAGGACTGCAGATGCATCCTTGAAGGACATCTGTAAGCCCCAGATGGAACCAGTCCTGTGCCATTCAGAAAGGGAAATGCTGCATAACAGGAGAGGTAGGTGGGTTGGAAGGAATATTGCAACATGGAAGAGAATGACATCTATGGTTATGGTAAGATTTTACACAACTTTTCTATGTCCTTCTGTTCCCATGTGGCAGTATTCATCACATATGGGTGAGTGCCAAAGCTCACTGTGAGGAAGGGGGGAGGTGGTCTCCAGGAATCCATAAAGGATAGCAGTGGCAAAAAGCCTGCTCTGGCTCTGAAAATACGGTCCAACTTGTAGTATTTGGTGAAGGTGTGCACTGATAACCAAGTGGCTACTTCAAGAATGGTAGAGGTGTCCAAACCTCTGAAGAAGGCTGATGGAGGCAACAGCCCTGGTGGAGTGCGCTTTAACAGTACCCTGTAGGGATTTCCCATGGAACTGGTAGTAGCAGATGACAGCTTTGGAAATCCAGGTTGAAACAGTTTGTTTGGTTACTGCCCTTCCTGAGGTCCTGGGATGGAAGAAGAGACAAAGCTGGTCAGTCTGTCTGATGGATTTGGTTTTGTGCAGGGAAATTCTGAGTTGTCTGTGCACATCCAGGGAATGGAGTACTCTCTCACTGTCCCCCTGTGAGTTAGTGAAGAAGGTAGGAAGGTGGATGGCTTGATTTAGGGCACCGACTACCTTGGGCATGAAGGAAGGATTGGTTCTAAGAGTAACCCTGTCAGTGTGGAATACCAGGAAAGGTAGAATAGGCATGAGGGCTTGTAGCTTGGAGCCTCTTCTGTCTGAGGTAAAGGCCACAAGTAACAGTTTCTCATGTAGTGTTTTGGGGAAGCTTTATCTGCTGGCTTGAAAGGGGGCAGTGTAAGGTTTTCCAAAACATAGTTGAGATCCCATGGGGGTGGAGAAGGCTTTCCGGGGGTTTCAGGTGAAGGACCCCTTTAAGGAATAACTTAGCTGGTAGTCTGGACACCAGGGGGGATCCAGAGGAAGGCATGCTGAAATGTCAGACAAGTAGGCTTCAATGGAAGAGTAGGCCAATCCTGTCTACAACAGTTCAGACGGGTAAGACAGAACTAGAGGGGTCTCGCTAGCAAGCATGTCCAACTGTCTTTTGAGACACCATATAGAAAATCTCTTCCACTTAGAAAGGTAAGATTTTCTCGTATTTGGTTTCCTGGCCTCCAGTAGGACAGTGAGCACATCCTCATTGTAAAGGCATCTGAAAGGGATCAGCCTATTAGCCCCATAGTGAGGTGTAGCAACTGCCACTGTGGGTGGATTTGGGATCCCTTGTGCTGTGTGAAGGTCCACTCTGAGGGGTAACTTGTGATTGCCCCTGGATAGTTGTAATATTAGGGGGACCCAAATGCTGTCTTGGCCAAAAGGGAGTCACCAAGGTTTCTGGTCTGTCCTGCTGAATCTTCATCAAGACCTGTACACGGGGAAGGGGGGAATGAAGAGAAACTTCCCCTTCCAAGAGATTGAAAAGGCATCTGTTGTCACTGCCTGAGGGTGTGGAAGCCTGGTGCAGAAATAAGGAAACTGCCTGCTGATGGAGGAGGCAAACAGGTCTATTTGAGGTGCACCCCACCAGTGGACCAGGTCCAGGAAAACAACCCTGTGTAGCATCCATTCATAGTTCGGCATGGATCTGCTGAGAGAGTTTGTTTGGGCATTCTGCAGTGAAGGAATCTAGACTGCCTGCAGGGTAAGCCCCCCTGGGAGGTGGCCAGTTCCCACACTAGGAGAGCTAGTCTGCAAAGTAAGATTTGGTCTCCTGTGTTTGTTGAGATACCGCAGCACTGTGGTATTGTCTGAAAAGATCTTTAGAGGTCCCTGTCGTAGATAGGCTTGAAAGGTCCGAAGGGCCATGAAAATTGCCCTCATTTCTCGGACATTGAGTGTTCTTTTTTGTGAGGCTCTGGCCACAGTCCCTGCACTTTCAGATGGCCCAGAGTTGCTCCCCAGACCAAGTCTGAGGCATCTGTGTGCATTACCTGTTTGGGTTGCGGTGGTTGGAGGGGAAAGACCTGGGCTGAGGTTCACTTGTTTCAGCCACCACTGGATTTCTAGTTTGAGGCAGGGCAGGAGGGGAACCCTGTACTCCAACGGGTGTGAGTGCTGGGTCCAGACTGACCTCTTAGGTACCACTGCAACTTTCTCATACGGAGTCTTGCTAATGGTAACATGGGGATAGTGGCTGCCATGTAGCCCAGGAGTCTGAGGTACTGCATTGATGTCAATTCTGTTGTCTGAAGGGCTAGAAGTAGGTGTTCTATCAAGCTTTTCACCTTTTGTTGGGAAAGGTAGGCTCTTATGATGTCTGTGCAAATCCTGCACCCAGGAAGACAATATGTCTTGAGAAAGTTCCAGTGGGGATTTTTGGGAAATTGATTTGAAATCCAAAGGACTGTAGGAAAAAAGTGACAAGAATGTGTTTCTGGAGGGTTTCATTGCAGTCTGTCTGTACAAGCAGGTCATCCAGATAGGGTAATACCTGGATTTCTTTTGTTCTGGAAAAGACTATAACTGGAGCCAGACATCTGGTGAATACCCAGAGTACAGTGGACAGCCCAAAGGGCAAGGCAGAGAATTGAAAGTGAAAAGGACCAACAGAAAACCTCAGGTAATAGCTGAAACTAGGCTTGATGGGGATGTGAAGATAGGCTTCCTTTATATGCAAGGTGGCCACAAATCCTTGTGGAAGCAGTAATGAGAAAAGAGTTGGTAAGTTCAACATCCTGAAAGTAGGTAAGTGAAGGAAGAGATTGAGAAGAGAGATCCAGAATTGGTCTTCAAGGATAGTCTTTTCTTGGAACTAGGAAAATCCTGGAGTAGAAACCTCTCCTTTTTTCAGCCAGTGGCACTCTTTCGATAGTGCCTTGGTCCAGCAGGGTGAGTAGCACTGGCTGCAATAGGTGTAGCGGTTTTGGAGGTTGTGGTATACCCTTTTGCTTTGGTGGCATAAGCCAGGTCATAAAGTACCCGTTTTGAATGATTGAAAGAACCCATTTGTCTGTTGTGATGGTTGTCCACAAAGGGTGACAGTGAGCGAGATGAGCTGACAAAGGGATAGGAGGAGGGGGGTGGAGGTTTCAGAGATGGTAGGTAGTCAAATACTACATCTGCTTGTCTTGAAAGGACGGCCTCTGGCTAGAGGAGGGGGAAGCTCTAGCAGGATGGGGTTGCTTCCTGGTTGTTTTTCTAGACCTAGTGGGAGCAGCAGGGTAACTGCTTTCTAATAAACTGAGTTTTATCAGGGTAGTTTCTTTGGAATTTTGGGATGGGGGAGACTAGCAGGTGTTTTAAATCCTGCATCTCTTTCCCCTTTTGCTGTACTGACTTAAATAAATCAGCCACTTTAGTACCAAACAGAGCTGTGTTGTCCAGAGGGACATCAATCAGCTTTGCCCTAGTGTCATCTGGAATGGGCTGGAGACATAGCCATAAGTATCTTCTCAAGGGAGATGCTGATGCTGCTGACCTAGCTGAGGCTTCAGCAGTATCATAACTGCATTTTATGGAATGCCTGGTGACTTGGGAGACGAGAGCCAGAAGGGAAGACAGTGAAGCTTTGGCAGCAAAATCTGGAGTATCAGAATTCCTTGGAGGATTTCTCCAGGAGAGATCAGGCATATTTAGCCATGTGGATCTGTAGTTTGCAGCTCTGAAGGCCAGAGTAGCGGAAGTGTAAATTTTCTAACCCAGATGCTCCATGCTCTTGCAGACTTTGTCAGCAGGGAGGATGGTGGTTGTGGCAATAGTTTAGATGTCTTACCTGTGGATATGGAAATTGGGCAGGGTCTGCTGAAGGACATTTTACAAAATACGTAGCAGATTCAGGAACTTTATAAAATCTATCAGGCCTGTGTGGATCGGGGGTTGTGAATCAGGGTTCAAGGATGGTGAGGAGAAGGCATCCAGGAATGCAGGCAGAACTGGAGGGACACAAGTAGGGATTAAGGAATCCATCTGAATGAGGTCATATCTTTTTTGAACCTCAGTCATTTCAGAGGATTCCCACTTAAAATGCTCTTTCATCTTGGCAATGGTCTTCCCCAAAGGTCAAATCCTCAGTTGGGGAATCAGGGTCAATGGATTCTTCCTCTGGGGAGCTATACCCCAAGGGGGAAGGAAGCTGAGAGGTATAGGAGAGTGATTCCTCAGATGAAGAATCAGAAAATCCTCTTTCCCTCACGGATGGGTCAGATGTTTTAGGACATGGACTCAGAGCAGTAGAAAGCATTGTAGACGTCCCAGTAGTGGAAGGCCGTAAGGCCATGAAAGCATTAAACTTTGGCTGAAGGCCTGCCAATCAGGCATGTTTCAGGAGAAGAAGAGATGTGCTTCCTTTTTTCCTTTCTCTTGGGAGGCCTGGCGGGTGTCTGAAGGAAGGAAGGCCTGAAATCAGGAAACTGTAATGAACTGGAGGGATCCAAAGGACCTACTGAAATCGCTGGTCCCCTCCCCGGCATTGGAGACAGACGTTGGCAAAGCCTTAACGGACATGACTCTGCGCAGGATTGTACGGCTTCCATGCAGGTACCTACTAAATCAGAAGAGGCAGCGCCCAGATCCTCTACCAGGCCTTTGGCCACAGGAGGAGCAGCAGTAGAGGTAGGCCTGGTATTCTCGGCCTTCTTTTTTGGCAGTTTGGCAGGTATGCCTCCGGGGCCCTTCATACCCAAGGCTATTTGCTTTAGTTGTTGATTTTGTAAGTAGAGACTGAGCACACACAGACAGCTGTGCAAGGTTTTTGGCATAAATGCCTGACAAATGGAGCAGGCCATGTAGTCGTGCAACAGACCTAAACAGAAAAGACACTGATCATGGGCATCCTTGTGGGGTATCTGACAGCCGCACTTACACCTGGCCTTTCTGGATGACATGAACAGGCATTAAATAAGACTGAAATGTTCCCCAATGAGACACTTATCTGATTTCTAATAATCATACGGCTGGAATGGCAGAAAGACAGTACAGTTGTGTACACTTACCATAAATGTAGACGTTAGAGTGTATTCACTGTTGCAGTCATCACTTGTGGGTTATCCCTGCTATGGTAGCCCCTGGCCGCCCAAATACCAGAGTCAATGTTTTTCTGTGGAGGCTGCTGTCGCCTGTAGTCTTGACGTCAGGTCATCAGTGCTATAAAGCAAGGCAGCCAACGCCATTACATCAGGTTTTCTTGTCCTCACCTGTCAAAAGCACAAGGAAATATGGTAAAGTGGTCTTGGTGGCTAAAAGCCACCTTGGGAAGTTTATGTCCCCCTACAGAAAGAGTATATAAGGGGGAAGGAGGAAGGGAAACCAGGACTGCAGCAGTGAATACACTCAAACATCTACATTTATGGTAAGTGTACACAACTGTACTATGTTTTTCGTGTTTCGCTGTTGTAGTCATCACCTGTGGGAGGCTTCCCAAAGGTGAGGAGATGGGTGGAAGGATTAGTTAGAGCCTTAGGCATGGGTCAGCAAGCCCTGCAGAACTGCAGAGGCAAACCCTGCCCTAAACTTAGAGAAAAGAGGTAGGTGGCAATGCTTTGTAAAGGTATGGACAGAGGTCCAGGTGGCAGCTTCCAAGACATCCCTGGTGGGAACTACTCTAAGGAATGCTGTGGAAGCGGAGGCTGCCCTAGTGGAATGGGTACAAATAGACTTGGGGGGGTGATGTTGGCAAAGCCTCAATGGACATGCCCTCTGTGCAGGATTGTGCGGCTTCCATGCAAGTACCCACTAAATCAGAATAAGTGGAGCACAGATCCTTTACCAGGCCATTGGTCACAGGAGGAGCAGCAGCAGTAGAGGTAGGTCTGGTAGTCTCGGCCTTCTTTTTTGGCAGTTTGGCAGGTATGTCACCGGGACCCTTCATACCCAAGGCTATTTACTTTAGTAGTTGATTTTGTAAGTAGAGACTGAGCGCATACAGACAGCTGTACAAGGTTTTTGGCATAAATGCCTGACAAATGGAGCAGGCCTTGTAGTCGTGCAATCGACCTAAACAAAAGAGAGACTGATCGTGGGCATCCTTGTGAGGTATCTGAGAGCCGCACTTACACCTGGCCTTTCTGGATGACATGAACAGGCATTAAAGACTGAAAGGTTCCCCAATGGGACACATCTGATTTCTAGTAATAAGACGGCCGGAATGGCAGGAAGAAAGTACAGTTGTGTACACTTACCATAAATGTAGATGTTAGTCTCTGTTGTAGTCATCACCTGTGGGAAGCTTCCCAAAGGTGAGGAGACGGGTGGAAGGATTAGTTACAGCCTAGACATGGGTCAGCAAGCCTTGCAGAACTGCAAAGGCAAACCTTGCCCTAAACTTAGAGAAAAGAGGTAGGTGGCAATGCTTTGTAAAGGTATGGACAGAGGTCCAGGTGGCAGCTTCCAAGAAGTCCCTGGTGGGAACTCCTCTAAGGAATGCTGTGGAAGTAGAGGCTGCCTTAGTGGAATGGGTAAGGATAGACTTAGGGGGTGATTTCCTATGTAGTCTGTAGCAGAAATGGATACAGTGTGATATCCATTTGGAAATGGTTTGCTTGGAAATGGGCTTCCCCTTTGCCCCTGGGGCAAAGCTGACAAGAACCTGGTCTGTTTTTCTGAAGGGTTTAGTACAGTCCAGGTAGTATTGGAGTTGTCTGAGCATGTCTAGTGACATTCTTTCCCCCTTGTTTTGAGGGTTAGAAAAGAAGGTGGGTAGATGTATGGTCTGGTTGAGGGTCACATCAGATACCACCTTGGGCATAAAGGAGGGGTTAGTACTCAGGGAGACCCTGTCTGCATGGAAAATGATGAAGGGCTCAATGCACAAGTGCCTGAAATTCTGAAATCCTTCTGGCCTAGGTGATGGCTAGTAGGAAAGCAATCTTCCAGGACAAGTATTTCAATTCTGCTGAAGCAGCAGGTTCGAATGGAGGTAAGGTTATTTTTTCTAAAACATAATTCAGGTTCCAGGCTGGCGTGGGTGGCCTTCTGGGAGGTATGACATTAGAAGCCCCTCTGAAGAATTGCTTAATCAAAGGATGTGAGAAGAGGGACTGGTCTGAATCGAAATGAGCTGAAATGGCTGAGGCATGGATTTTAATAGAAGAGAAGAAGAGACCACTATTGAGTAACTCGGCTAGGTTGTCCAAGATAAGAGGGATGGAAGGTTGTGAGGTACTGCCCCCTCTGGACTGGCTCCAGGAGCAGAATCTTTTCCATTTGCCCACGTAAGATTTTCTGGTGTTGGGCCTTCTTGCCTCTGTGATAATGTCTAGGACCTGCTTGCTTAACAGGCACCACTTGTTTGCTTTTAAAGTATTAGACATGCTGACAGTTTGAGAGTCTGCAAGTCTGGGTGCAGCATTCCCCCCACACCTGTGTCAAAAGGTCTGAGATCAGAGGAAGCTGCCTGGGAGGCTGTAATGTCAGGCTGTGCAGTAAGGGGTACTAATGCTGTCTGGGCCAATCTGGAGCAATGAGCATGGCCTTTGGTCTCTCCCTTATCTTGATCAGTACCTTGGGAATAAGAGGCAGAGGAGGGAATGTGTACACAAAGAGGGAGTTCCAGGGGAAGGTGAAGGCATCCACCTTCCACGTTAGGTGGTGATAGTCCCTGGTACAGAAATTTTTCAGCTGGTAGTTGAGATGTGAAGCAAAGAGATCCACCACTAGAGTTCCCCACTCCTGAATGACTTGCAAAAAGATTTTTCTGTGGAGCTGCAATTCATGGGGGTCCAGTAAGTTTCTGCTTAGGTGGTCTGCCAGGGTGTTGTTGACCCCTGGTAGGTATTGGGCAATTAGGTGTAAACCCATGTAGGTGGCTGTCAGCCAGAGGTTCATGGTTACCCTGCACAGAGGGTAGGTAAAGACTGGGTCCCTCCATCTTTGTCGAAATATCGCATTACTCTGGTGGTGTCGGTTTTGATAAGGAGAACCCCTGGTCTGTGGAGTTTGAAGGATATCAGAGTCTTTTGTACTGCCATCATTTCCTTCTGATTGATGTATAAGGGAAGGCGCTGGGCATCCCAAAGACCTTGGGTACACCTGCCTACTAGGTGAGTGCCCAAAGCAATGTCTGAACCATCGGTGATGGTCTGGCCGGTATGGCAGAGGATGAAGGGGAGACCCTTGTTCTTGGCACAAGCCCCTGCCCACCAGAGAAACTTGGCCCTTATACAGGGGATCAGTGGGAGAGAGGTCTCTAGAGGCTGAGAGTGCTGACACCAAAGGTTCTTTAGATACCACTGAAGTTTCCTCATGTGAAGCCTGGCCAGAGGAATTAGAAGGATGCAAAGTGCCATGTACCCAAAGGCTTGCAGGAACTTCATCGCAGTGAGGTGACTTCTGGAAGCCAGCTGGGTAAAGTAGAGAGGCAGGAAGCTCTGCTTTCTGGGGATAGGAAGGCCATTTGGGATGCTGTCTCCAGCAGTGCTCCCAAGAAAATGATCTTCCTGGTGGGTGTTTGCTTTATTTTTTTTCTCGATGGTGAACCCTAGGGAAGTTAGGAGGGTTTTGACAAAGAGAAGATCCTGGAGCAGCTGTTCTTTGCACTGTGCCTGAATGAGGCAGTCATCCAGATAAGGGTATATCTGTAAATTACGCTGTATGCAAAATGCTATGGTCGGGGCTAAGCATTTAGTGAATACTCTGGGTGAAGCAGATAAGCCAAAGGGTAGCGCAGAGAAAGTACAGTTTTGTACCTACCATAAATGTAGATGTCCGATAGATATGCAACTGCAGTCCTGACATATGGGTTGTCCTGCCTCAGGCAGCCCTTCGGTCGGCCGGATTCCAAAGTCTGGGTCCGGTGTCGGCTGATGTCGCCTCTTCCCCGACGTCAGAGCGGCTGGGGTATAAAAGCATCAGCCGATGCCATCTTCTTCAGTGTTTCTTGCCCCAGATGCCAAGTGCCATCCAAGGAAGGGTAAATTTAGAGAATGGATAAAATTCCAGACATGCACAACAGTAATAAACAGATACACTATAAATACTATCCCCAGCTAATATGAAAAGGGGGGAGTGGACCCAAAAAGATAATTAGAGGGGTAGGAGGGAGGGAAAACCTGACTGCAGTTGCATATCTATCGGACATCTACATTTATGGTAGGTACAAAACTGTACTATGTCCTTCAAGAATGCAAGTGCAGTCCTGACATATGGGTTGAATACCATAGCCAAGCTGGGGGTGGTAGGATCTAAGATAATGATGGTGTAGCTAAAATGCCCTGCAGGACTGCAGAAGCAAAGCCTGCTCGGGATCTGGAATATAAAGGCAGGTTGTAATGCTTGGAAAATGTATGCACGGAGCTCCATGTAGCAGCTTCTAGAATGCCCTTTGTAGCCACCCCTCTTAAAAAGGCTGTGGAGGTGGCTGTAGCTCTGGTGGAGTGTGGCCTGATATTGGCTGGCACACCTTTTCCATGGAAAGAGTAGCAGAATCTGATGCAGTTTCCAATCCATTTTGAAATTGTTTGTTTGGAAATTGCCTTCCCTTGTACTCCAGGAGAGTAAGCTACAAATAGTTGGTCAGACTTTCTGTTGGCCTTTGTTCTATCCAAGTAACAGCGCAATTGTCTGTGAATGTCCAAAGTGTGCAGAAGCTTTTCTCCTTTATTTTGAGGACTGGGAAAGAAAGTAGGCAGGTGAATTGCTTGATTTAGAGAAACCCTGGATATCACTTTTGGCATGAATGAAGGATTGGTTCTTAAAGAGACTCTGTCCTGATGAAAAATGAGAAATGGAGGTACTGCCATAAGGGCCTGTATCTCAGAGACTCTTCTTGCTGAAGTAAATGCCAACAGGAAAACTGTTTTCCAGGAGAGAAATTGCAATTCTGAAGATGCTGCTGGCTCAAAAGGAGGAAGAGTTCATTTTTCCAAGACTAAATTGAGGTCCCATGCAGGCACTGGTGGTTTTCTTGGAGGTTTGATATTCTTTATCCCCCTTAGAAACTGTCTTAGCAAAGGATGTGAAAACATAGGTGGATCACAGTTGTATTTTGCTGAAATTGCTGAAGCGTGTATTTTTATGGAAGAATATGAAAGGCCATTGTGAAACATTTCTGCCAAGTATTCTAGAATCTGTGGGATGTTCATTACTGATGCATCCTGACCCTTGTTGGCATTCCAGATGTTGAACCTTTTCCATTTGGCTAAATAAGTTTTTCTCGTGGAAGGCCTGCGTGCTTCCAGTAGGATCTCTTGAAATTTTTTGGAGAGAGAAATATGGGTAGAAGTCATGTAACCCTCCAAGCTGTCAGTTGCAATGTTTGCAGGTTTGGATGAACAGTCCTGTAATTGTGCTGAGTTATAAGCAGAGGCCATAGAGGCAGGGGCCACGGTTTGGTGCGAGTTATGCTCCTTAGTAATGGGTACCAGTGCTGTCTTGGCCAGTCTGGAGCTATCAAAATAGCTTTCGGTTGTTCTGCTTTGATCTTCAGTAACACCTTGGTCATTAATGGTAGAGGCGGGAATGCATAGATTGTTAGAGAATTCCAGCTGAAGGAGAGAGCATCTATTCTCCAGGCTTGAGGATGGTGTGTCCTTGAGCAGAACTTTTTCAGATGATGATTGTGGTGTGAGGCAAAGAGGTCTATGTCCGGCCTTCCCCATGCATGAGTTATTTGTGAAAAAATGTCTGGATGCAACATCCATTCGTGGGGGTCCATAATGTTTCTGCTTAGACTGTCCGCCAGAATATTGTCCTTGCCTGAACAAACTGGGATTGCAACTGTATGTTCAGTTTCAGGGACTTTTCCCAAAGAGTCATTGTTAGTCTGCAAAGGGGGTAAGAATGGGTGCCTCCCTGCTTGTTTATGTACCACATAACAGTGGTGTTGTCTGTCTTTATTAGCAGGTGACCTTGTTGAAGAAATTTTCCGAAGGCCTCGATTGCATGAATCACTGCCAGCATCTCTTTTTGATTGATGTGCAGATGCAATTCCCGGGGAGCCCATTGCCCTTGAATGCATCTGCCTTCCACGTGCACCCCCCCATCCATGATCTGAGGCGTCTGTTGTAATGGTTTGGCTTGCTTGAGGTTTGTTGAAGGGCATGCCTTTGTTTAGCTGGCTTGCTTGTGCCCACCACAAAAATTCCTTTTGTAGACATAGAATGAGTGGAATAATTGCTTCTAAGTTGTGGCTGTGTTGAGACCATAGGCTTTTTAGGTACCATTGTAGTTTTCTCATGTGTAGTCTTGCCAGTGGAATCAGGAGAATGCAAGATGCCATGAAACCCAGGGCCTGCAGGATTTTCCTTGCAGTCATCTGGGTGTGCTTTGCTAGGCTTTTGAAGTAATCTGGTAATTGTTCTTGTTTTTCTTCTGTGAGGAAAGCCATTTGTGAATTTGTGTCCAGTTTGGCTCCTAGAAAAATTATTTGTTGGGATGGCAGTAGTCTTGATTTTTGAATGTTGACTGTGTATCCCAAAGCCTGTAGTAAGTGAATGACATAGTCCAAGTTTCTTATCAAGGCTTGCTGGCTGTCCGCTTGTATAAGGCAGTCGTCCAGATAAGGGTATATTTGTATCCCCTGAAGTCTGCAATGTGCAATTACTGATGCCAGGCATTTCGTGAATACTCTGGGCAGTAGATAAGCCAAAAGGCAATGCTGAGAATTGATCATGCTCTGACCCTGCAAGAAATCTGAGGTATCTTCTGCAGCTGTGTCTGATTGGGACATGCAGGTATGCCTCCTTGAGGTCCAGAGTAACCAGCCAAGACCCCTTGCCCAGCATGGGAAGAAGTTGCTGTAACGTCAGCATTTTGAATTTTGGCACAATGAGAAAAGTGTTTAGAGCGGACAAGTCCAGTATAGGTCTCCATTGCTTTTCTTTTCTTGGAACAAGGAACAGTCTTGAGTAGAATCCCTGGCCTTGTTCCTGAGGAGGAACCTTTTCTATTGCTTTGATTTGTAGCAGCTTTGAAACTTGTATGAGTGCCTCTGCCCTTTGATTGTGTGGCAGGTTTGGCATGCCTTGTCTTGTTGGTAAGGTATGGAAGTGGAACCTGTAACCTTTGTCTATTATGTTCAAAATCCATCCGTCCTTTGTAAAAACGTGCCAATTTTTTGAAAATAAGGATAACTTTCCGCCTAAAGGAGCTTCTCTCTGAGCCTTGGTCGGCGGTGTCAAAGACAAGTCATTGTGATTGTCCCTGTGGAGCAGTGGGAGTCCCTGCGCCACTTCTCTGATTAGTTGGTTGCCATTGGCGGCCCCTGTAGGAGCCTCGGTATTGCCCTCTACCTCGAGCATGCCTGCTTTTTCCCCTTTGAAACTTGTCAGTGTCTGGAAAGGACCAATTCTTCGAAGGCCAATTCCTGCTGAACCTTGGTGGCTGAACTTGGAGGAAATCTTTGACTGTTTGTACTGATTTAGCCTTTTCCTCAATTGATTTCAACACACCCTGTGCATTAGCACTAAATAGCTTGTCTTTTTCCAGAGGTGCATCTAGAAGCTTTACTTTAACATGATCTGGCAATGACTGTTCTTTCAACCAAGCATGTCTACGTATGACGGCCCCTGTCATAGCTGCCCTACATGAAGCTTCCAATGCATCATAACCACACTGAAGAAAATGATTGCTAACCTGCTGAGTATTACGAACCAAATCCTGCAAAGCCTTTCTATCTAAAGGCTCAGGAGAGGTTAACTTTTTCTGCAAATCATCCATCAGAAAATCCTGATATTGAAACTTATGAAAAAAGACAGTTAAGAGCCCTCATGGCAAGGGTGGTAGAGGTATAAACTTTCTTACCCCACCTCTCCAGGGACCTAGCTTCCCTGTCTGTGGGCAAAGGATTCTTGGTCGTGGAAGTGGCCACTCCTTTGGGCCCCTGAGAAATAGTTTCTAGATCAACAGAGTGGGCCTTAAAGAGATGCTTATGAGTTTCAGGAACGCTGTAATATCTGTCAGGCTTGACAGGAGCAGGAGGGAGAGAATCAGGAGAATTACTGGAGTCTGAGTACACATCATCCAATACATCTAACACTGGGGGAATAGCTAAAGGCCTGTGCTGGGGTAACTTAAGGAAGGTCCGAAGCCTTTTCCTGGAGTCCGAGAAATCCTGGCCCTGCCACTGAAAATGCTCTCTCATGGAGTGTAGAATTTCCCCGAAAGAAATATCCTCAGGAGGAGAGGCAGAGGGAATGGATTCATCTGCATCAGAATCCTCGTAGGCCGGGAAGGGTTCTTCCTGGGAATATGAAAGGCATGACTCACCAGAGGCTTCATCTGAAGAAAGGGTATCTGTCTGCTCAACCCTAGGCCTTTTGTCTGAAGGCGGCTGAGAACCTCTGTCTGGATGAGCCTGAGAGCCCCTGATTAAAGAAATTAGATCTGCAGCTAAAGTCATAATCTGTTCATCCGAGGTGGGAGTCTGTGAAAAAGATTTAGGAGGGTGAGACTTAGCCTGGCTGGCAGCCTTAGCACGTGTGTAGGCCTTGATGGACATAGACACAGGAGGCCTAGCTGCCCCACGTGCTGGAGTAACTTTGTCCACCGGTATGGTGTCAGGCAAATCTTGGGCTTCGGTTTCAGGAGGAAAAACAACAACCGTCACCGGAGAAGCCTCCGGGGACCGAAGTGTGCGGTAAAGCGGTGTCGTCGGCCTGGAGTGGTTGAATTACCGCCTCCGAAGAGACCGATGCACTCACGGTAGGCTTAGGCATGGTGTCGGTGGAAGTCACAGGCCGCGAAGGTCGGTCCCGGTCCTTCCGTTTTTTGGAAACGTGTGCTGTCGGAAGTTCCGACGGCATGATATAGGAGTAATTTTCCCCAAAAAAGTCTTCAGCAAATTCTGCCCGGCGCCTAAGTGTGCGCTTGTTGAAGCAAGCACAGGCCGAGACGTCGTGGTCTGGGCCGAGGCAGGGAAGGCAGTAAGAATGGAAGTCCTTATGAGGTATTTGTTTACCACAAGACAAACAATTAACTTTTTCAGTTTTGTCTGACATCGGCTGAGGCAAGAAAAGGTTCCCCAATGGGGTACTTAGCTTTTTGATGACTTCGGTATCTGAAAAGACAGGAGCTGGCCGACCGGCACTTGCGAACTGCTTCTGCTTCGGGCACCGCGCGGCAAGAAAGACTGAAGAAGATGGTGTCGGCTGATGCTTTTATACCCCAGCCGCTCTGACGTCGGGGAAGAGGCGACATCAGCCGACGCCGGACCCAGACTTTGGAATCCGGCCGACCGAAGGGATGCCTGAGGCAGGACAACCCATATGTCAGGACTGTAGTTGCATTCTTGAAGGACATCAAAGTGTTGTGAGCCTGCTCTGAAGCGCAGGAATTTCTTGCAGGATTCCCTTATAAGGATGCAGATGTAGGCATCTTTTAGGACTAGGGTCACTAGCCAGGCATTTTCTGTCAGCATAGATAGCAGCCACTACAAAGTTAGCATCTTGAATTTGGGGACCACCAGGGAGGTGTTCAGAATGGAAAGATCCAGGATGGGGAGTCACGTGCCCTCTTTTCTGGGAACAAGGAATAGTCTGGAATAAAAGCCTTTGCCTGTTTGATCTGAGCAGACAGGTTCTACTGCCCCCCTGGGATATGAGAGTTTGTACCTGCTTCAATGCCTCTGCCCACTGATTTGGAGGCAAGTCTGGGTACCCTCTTGAAATTGGGAGTTAGTTGAAAGAAAATTTGTATCCCTGAAAAATGATCTTTAAGACTCAGGTCCTTTGTTACAGAAAGCCAAATTTTTTTTGCAGAGGGAGAGCCTTCCTCCTAACTTTTGGTGAGTGAAAGGTGGGCAGAGGGAGATAGTTTTTGCCACAGTAGGGTGTCTTAGAACTCCCTGCCTCTGGGGCGGAAGTGGTCCACTGTTTGGTTCTCTGCTATCCATTTGATAGGGGCCTGGGTGGTCTGTCCCTGCGGGGCTTACCTTGGCCCTGTCTGCCAGGTGCAGGGAAGGACCAGTGCTTAGAGGGAAAGTTTCTGCTGAATCTGGGAGGTTGAACCTGAAAGAAATCTTTTACAGTTTGCATAGATTTTGCTTTGTTCTCCATCTTTTTAAGCACCTCTTCTACTTTTACTCCAAACAAGCAGTCCTTATCCAGGGGTGCATCAATTGGTTTAGACTTGACATGATCAGGGAGAGGTTGTTCCTTCAACCATGCATGTCTCCTAATGACAGATCCTGACACTGCTGCCCTCCTTGAGGCTTCTAGGGCATCATATCCACAGTGTAGAGTGTTTGGTCACTTGACAAGTAGAGTGCAGTAAATCTGCTCTTTTGAATTGGCACAGTCAGGAAAGGTTGAAATCCTTTGTTTTAATAGTTCCAAAGTGCGTTGTTGATATTTTAACATATGGAACGAACACTTGACTGCTTTGATAGCTAAGGTTTCAGAGGTGTATACCTTTTTACCCAATCTATCCAGAGCTCTGGAATCCTTGTCAGAAGGAAAGTACAGTTTTGTACCTACCATAAATGTAGATGTTCGAAGATCCACATTGCTGCAGTCCTTACACTTGGGTAGTCCGCTGTCCTCGGTCGGCCCGAATATCAAAGTATAAGGCTGACGTCGGTCAGGGCGCATTTGACTGACATCAGGACATCAGGGTACAAATGCGCATGACCGACGTCATATCCTCAGTCTTTTCTTGCCCCAGATGTCAGAAGACCCAAAAAATAAAGGTCAAAACCAAAAGATAGCAAACAACCAACCAACCACCCTTGCACTAACTATATGTACAACATATACAATATACACAATATGTACAACCCAACCCACACAACCACCTCTAACTACAGAGGGGAAGGAGGGAGGTTTGACTGCAGCAATGTGGATCTTCGAACATCTACATTTATGGTAGGTACAAAACTGTACTATGTTCTTCATCTCACATTGCTGCAGTCCTTACACTTGGGTAGAATCCCAAAGCAGAGGTAAGGGAGGATGGCCAACTACAAGGAAGCAGGAGCTGCCAAAATGCCCTGCAAAACAGCAGTGGCAAAACCAGCCCTGGACTTAGAGTAAAGTGGCAGGTGATAATGCCTAGAGAAAGTATGCACAGAACTCCAAGTAGCTGCCTCCAAAATATCCTTGGTTGCCACTCCCTCAAAAAGCTGTTGAAGTGGCAGTAGCCCTAGTGGAATGAGGCCTAATCCCAGCTGGAATCTCCTTGCCATGATGGGAATAACAGAAAGCAATGCAAAACCCAATCCACTTAGAAATAGTTTGTTTTGACACAGGCTTGCCCTGAGAACTCAAAGCAAAAGAAACAAACAACTGCTGAGACTGCCTGAACCCTTTAGTTCTGTCCAAATAATAACGCAACTGCCTGTGAACATCTAAAGTGTGCAAAATCTTTTCCCCTTTATTTTGGGGATTTGCATAAAAAGTAGGCAAATGAATAGTTTGGTTTAAAGCCACACTAGAAACCACCTTAGGCATAAAGGAAGGATTAGTACGTAATGATACCCTATCCTTATGGAAAATCAAGAAAGGCTCAACCGCCATGAGGGCCTGTAATTCAGAAACCCCTCTTGCAGAGGTAATGGCCAACAAAAAAGCAGTTTTCCGTGATAAATATTTCAACTCAGCAGTAGCTGCAGGCTCAAAAGGTTGTAGAGTGAGTTTCTCCAACACAAAATTGAGATCCCAAGCAGGAGTAGGAGCCCTTCGTGGGGGTCTTATATTCTTTGCCCCTCTAAGAAATTGCTTGAACAAAGGATGAGAAAACAATGGTGGGTCGCAATCATAGTGAGCAGAAATTGCTGCAGCATGAACTTTAATAGAAGAGAAAGACAAACCTTTGTCTAGTAACTCAGTAAGATATTGAAGAGCCACACTCAAATTAGGCTCAGAAACATCAAAATCTTTTGCTGCACTCCAAAATAAAAATCTCTTCTATTTATCTGCGTACACTTTCCTTGTGCTAGGCCTTCTAGCTTCCAAAATCACATTCAAAACTTGTTGTGGAAGTTGAGACCCTCTATGGTTCAAAACAGAATATGCCAGGCTGTCAGGTGAAGAGAGTGAAGCTTGACATTGAGCAAATGTCTGTCCTCCTGTGACAACAGGTGTGGAATCGAAGGCAAAGGCCATGGAGGCTTCCGTACCAGACTTCTCAGTAATGGGTACCAGTGCTGTCGAGGCCAATCTGGAGCTATTAAAATCATCCTTGGCTTGTCCTGTCTGACCTTTAGAAGTACCTTTAGGAGGAGAGGCAGAGGTGGAAAGGCATACACATGAAGATTGCTCCAATTGAAAGAAAGAGCATCCACTTTCCAAGCTGTGGGATGAAACCTTTTTGTGCAAAACTTTGGCAGCTGATGGTTTAGTGGAGAAGCGAACAGATCTATGTCTGGAGTTCCCCAGGACACTGTCAATTTCTGAAACACACGAGGATCCAATTTCCACTCGTGGGGATCCATAATTCGTCTGCTCAACACATCTGCTAAGGAGTTCTGTGCTCCTGGCAGAAACCTTGCCTGAAGATTGAGTTGTAAACTGAGAGCAGTCTCCCACAAAATCATTGCTTGCCTGCATAGAGGATAAGAATGTGTTCCCCCTTGCTTGTTGATGTACCACATGACAGTTGTGTTGTCTGTTAGAATCAACACCTGTCCTGGAAGAAGTAATTCCTGGAAAGCTATTAATGCAAACTGGACTGCTAACATCTCCTTCATGTTGATATGTAGATGTTGTAGTCTGACAGGCCACTTGTTTTGTATCCACTTTCCATTTAGATGAGCTCCCCAAGCTTTATCTGAGGCATCTGTCGTTAAAATCTGACTCGCCTCTGGCCAGGTCACAGAGAGTCCCTTGTTTAGGTGACATTCCTGAGCCCACCACAAAAATTCCTTTTGAATGCAAGGTATTATTTGAATGACAGTGTCCAGATCCTGGCAGTGCTGTGTCCATACATTTTTGAGATACCATTGTAGCTTCCTCATATGCAGTTTGGCATTGGGAAGCACCAGAATACAAGATGCCATGAACCCTAAGGCTTGAAGGACTGTCCTTGCAGTCAGCCCGGACTGATGAGATAGTTGATGGAAGTAAAGGGATAGACTCTTTTGTTTGTCCGGGGTTAAAAGGCCATCTGGGATGCTGTATTCAGTCTCACACCCAGAAAGCACATGTCTTGAGAGGGTACTAGACTGGACTTTATTTCGGTCACAGAATACCCTAGGCATCTTAGCACTGCTATCACATATTCCAAATGATGAAGAAGCTCTTCCCTTCCTTGAGCCAGAATTAGGCAGTCGTCCAAATAAGGATAGATCTGTATTCCTTTTAGTCTGAAGAAAGCTATCACTGGAGCCAGAACTTTCGTGAACACTCTGGGCGCAGTAGATAAGCCAAAGGGCAATGCAGAGAACTGATAGTGAGAAGTCCCAGCTCGAAAACGCAGATACTTTCTGCAACTTAGTCTGATAGGAACATGAAGGTAAGCCTCCTTGAGATCCAAAGTTACCATCCAATGATCTTTGCCCAGCAGAGGTAAAAGCTGCTGTAACGTCAACATTTTGAACTTGGGAATGTCCAGATAAGTGTTGAGGATAGATAAATCCAAAATTGGTCTCCACGTGTTCCCCTTCTTTGGTACTAGGAACAGGCGAGAATAAAATCCTAGGCCCACTTCTGGCAGAGGAACTGGCTGTATGGCCCCTAGTTGGAGCAACAGAGAAACCTGTTTGTGAGACTCTATTCTTTGTTGAGGAGGAACGTCTGGCATGCCTTTGAAAGGAAGCAAGGTATGGAAATAAAACCTGTAGCCGTGGTGTATGATATCCAATACCCATCTGTCCTGGGTAATTAAACTCCAATTTTCTTTGAAAAGCGCCAACCTTCCTCCCAAAGGTGCTGCCAGACGAGCAGGCTCTGGCAGCTGAAAAGGTAGGTCATTGGGTCTGCTTACGAAAGGACTGACCCCTGCCCTCACCTCAAGCCTGTCCAGGAGAACTCCTGTTCTAGGCCTGAAAGAGCCCTGAGCTCTGCCCTTACCACGCCTAGATCTACCCCTAGACTGGGAATCATAAGAAGGATACGTCCACCCCTTAGTAGGCCAATTTCTACTAAACTTTGGAGGCTGGACCTGCAAAAAATCTTTAACAGTCTGCATAGACTTAGCCTTGTCTTCCATTTTCTTTAAAACTGTCTCAACAGGAGGACCAAACAACACGTCAGATTGTAAAGGAGCATCTAAAATCCTTGTTTTAAGATGTTCAGACAAATTCTGATCCCTCAGCCAGGCGTGCCTCGAAGAACTGACCCAGTGGCAGCCACCCTAGACGAGGCCTGTACAGCATCAAAACCACATTGCAAAGAATGCTTACCCACCTGTTCAGAAACATGCACTAAATCTTGCAACTCTTTACAATCAATACCTACTGCCAGAGCATCAACCTTAGACTTCAATTGTGAAAGGAGATAGTTTTGGTATTTCAACATGTGAAACTGGCAATTCAGAGCCCTCATAGCAAGAGTGGAAGAAGTATAGACTTTCTTTCCCCATCTATCCAAGGCCCTAGCCTCCTTGTCTGCAGGAACCGGATTTTTAACAACAGAAGCCTTAACACCTTTAGGCCCCTGGCTAACAGTTTCTGGGTCTGCCCTAGGACTCTTAAAAAGATACTTATGAGCTTTAGGCACCCTGTAATATCTATCCGGCTTAACAGGAGCAGGAGGCAAAGAATCAGGATTAAGAGAAGCCTCTGTAAAAACATCTTCCACTACAACCAAAACAGGAGGTATAGCCAAAGGCCTATGCTGGGGTAAAAACAGAAATTCCCTAAGCCTTTTCCTGGAATCAGAGAAGTCCTGACCTTCCCACTTAAAATGCTCCCTCATGGCATGAAGAGTTTCTGAAAAGAAAAATCCTCAGGAGGAGTAGCAGAAGGAGTAGAATCATCCACATCAGAATCGGAATAAGGAGAGTACTCCTGCAAGTCTTCAGCCGAAGACTCTGAAATATCTGAAGCCTGCTCAAAACCCCCCAGCTCAGGCTCCACCCTAGGTCTCTTATCAGGAGGGGGCATAGAACCCCTAATTAAAGTAATCAAATATTCTGCCATTTTAAGCATATGCTTCTTGGGCACAGTACCTGAAGAGCTAGGGGTAACACCAACTGAAGCCAAACCTGGCCTGCCCCTGGGAGAAGCCTTTGAAACAGAAGGAGAGGACCTAGCCACCTTAGGAAGGGAGGGGAGTATAGTAACTTTAGAAGCCCCCTCAGCCTGACTTGTCTCCTGAGAGGCCACATCTTGCAATAATAAGGTCTCACCCTGGGAACACAAAGAAACCTCCGGTGGAGCCACCGGCTCCACCGACACCTCTAAAGAACCGGCGTCCGGTACAGACGGTTCTTCTAGCCTAGGCTTAACTGCCTTGTCCTTGCGCTTCTTCGAAGAAGCGCCGGAGCATCCGACGGCATTTTATAGTTGCACCGCTTCCCAAAGACTAACCTTGCACAATCCAACCTTCTCTTTATAGTGCGTTTATTAAATCTAGCACAAGAGCGTCAGCCAACAACGTCGTGCTCAGGCCCTAAGCAAGGAATACACAAAGTATGATAATCTCTACGCGGTATCTGTTTCCCACAAGAAATGCAATTATTGACTTTTTCTGACATCCGTAAATGACTGAGGCAAGAAAAACTAAAATATTCCCCAACGGGTACTTAGCCAACTTTGAACTCGGTCTGAAACTTCTAAATCGAAAAATCTCAGAACGCCAACCGGCACTTGCAATGCTGCTTCTGCATCGGACCATGCGGCAAAAAAGACTGAGGATATGACGTCGGTCATGCGCATTTGTACCCTGACGTCCTGATGTCAGTCAAATGCGCCCTGACCGACGTCAGCCTTATACTTTGATATTCGGGCCGACCGAGGACAGCGGACTACCCAAGTGTAAGGACTGCAGCAATGTGAGATGAAGAACATCAGGATTCTTGGCAGAACTAGTCTTAGCTCTTTTTGATCCCTGTGTAATGACCTCTGGGTCTGCAGCAGGATTTCTGTACATGTATTTATGAGAATCCGGTACTCTGTAATACTGGTCAGGTTTACTGAGAACGCATCAGGGGCTAAGCTGGATTCATGGAAAACATCATCCACCACTTCTAAAACACAAGAGATGGCCAGGGGTCTGTGCTGAGGCAGGTCCAGAAACTCTCTAGGTCTTTTCTTAGACTGGGGGAAATTCTGAAATTCTCATTGGAAATGTTCCAGGAGGGTGTAAAGGGTTTCCCCAAAGGAAAGGTCTTCTCCTGGTGGGGAGGCAGAAGGAATGGATTTCTCTGCATCTGAATCCTTATAAGCAGATAGGAGGGGTTGTTCCTCTTCAAATTCTGAATGGTCAGATTCCCCAGAATCCTGTTCTGTCAATTTCTGGGGTGGGGTGTCTTTTCCTTTTAGAAGTTGTGGCCTGACTACCCCTGATAAGGGAAATGACATCCTCTGCCATTTTAAGCATTTGTGCTTGGGGTGGTGGAGCAGGAGCAAGATGGTGGCTAGAGGCAGATTTTCTAGGAGTGGCCTGGCTTCTAGGCCTAAGAGTATCAGTCGGTCGAGAGAAACGGTAGTCGGATAAGACGTCAGTTTTTGTCTAGATTCGGTAGTGCAAGAGGCCTCCTCGAAAGCCAATGCCTGCGTCGGGCTCCAAAACCAACCGAGGCAGAGACGGCCAAAGGCTGGGAAGATGAAGATTTCTGTGGCATACCAGACTCTGAAAGGGTCTCGGTAGAGGCCTGTGTAGATGTCAAATTGGGCATCAGGGGCTGCAAAAGCACCTCACTGAATTCCAGAGAACTGACTACCTGCTTAGCAGTAGAGTCATTGGAAGGCTTAGCCCTGTGTGGTCTGTCTCTATCTTTATCTCTACGTTTTTTCAGAATGCCCATGGACTGTTGGCTGACATATGCCATTTTGGAATGCAAAGACAGAAGACGAAAATACCTGTCTACAATAACAGCTTTATGGTGAATGGTTCTCGCGTTAAAGAGGGCACAGAACCAGCAACAGGGGACGTCATGGTTTGGGCCTAAACAAGTGACGCAGTATGAATGGAAGTCTCTGTGTGGGATCTGCTTTCCACAGGCGAGACTATTAACTTTTTCGGACATCAGTTAGTGCAAGAAAAAAGGATCCCCAACAGGATACTTAGCTTTAGACATTTTCAGCTGAAATTCAAACTCTGGTAGCGACCGACTGGCATACTTGCGAACTGCTTCTGCTACGGGCTCCACGGCAAGAGACTGATTTAATGGCGTCGGCTGTGTTGCTTTACAGCACTGATGACCTGCCATCAGACTACTGGTGACAGCAGATGATGTAAGAAAAACATCGACTCTGGTATTCGGGCCGGGCGAGGGCTACCACAGCAGGGATAACCCACAGGTGATGACTGCAACAGTGAAACATGAAGAACATCCAACGTTCGACTGGTGGCTGAGAAGCTCTGAGGGCTGGTGTGTGCAGACGTTCATTTATGGCCACGTTCTGCTAGCCACATCAGACGTCCCACACACCATACAATGACTGAAAACTTTTGGATACTGGCTGGATGTTCAGGTAGCAAGAGGAGAAAACCCATATGTGATGAATACTGCAATATGGGAATAGAAGGACATCATCCAGGAGAGAGCTCTTTGGTTTGGGGAGTTTTATATTGAGAATGGAGTATCATTTGGATATGATCCTTTACACCCACTGATCATTTGTGATGGCTAGCCAGACTTCTGGGTGCAAGGATGTGCCCCCCCGACTGCCTCCTCAGGAGGACAGTCAGTTGGGCAACCTTTCAAGAGCTCTGAAGGTGTCTATCCAAGAAAGAATCTTGAGACAACTGTTTCTCACTCTGCCTCTGTGGGAAAAATCTCCTTGAGATTCCTGAAAAGAACCCAGAGATTTCTTGAACCAGTCCCCCCCCCCCCATGCTGATTCCTGGAGAAGGATCTTTGCGGGACAGAAAAATGGATTCTAATGGCAGACAGGGTCTTTCCATCTTTCTCACTACAGGAGAGTCTCTAACAGTGGGCCCAAACAAAAACGGTCAAAAGGAGCATTGACAAAAGATGCCCTGAAAGGTTATGCAAAGTGTCTCAGCTGCATCCAAGCTAGGCGTCTAATGGCAATGTTGGAACCAGTGTCCCTTGAGGTACCCTCTTCAGCATGGGAGATCAACTTCATGGATACATTGGAAATGGATTGTAAAGGGGTCATTCTGGAGGAGAAAGACTTCTTTTCATTATCAGACATGGACTCTGGGACCGAGCTAGAGTTCTTTGATTAAATCCCTCTCTAGCCTAGTAAAATGGGGAAGATAGTTTAAGGCTCTTAAGGTGAAGGTAGACAAGGCATAAACTCTCTTGCCAAATCTATCCATGGCCGTAGACCCCCTGTTAGTGTGGTGGACAGTGGAGCTTTCCTGGGCCAGCTCCTTCTTGGTGGCTGCTGCAACAACCATGGTATCTACCAGGATTCCTTTGGTCTAATGGGATCAGTAAGGATCTTGTCTCCTTGTTTGGGGATAGGTTCTACAGTGCCCAGGACCTTCCAAACCCTGCTTGATACCAGGTCGATAACCGCATCAGCGGAGGGGAGGGCACCCAACATGTAGATGGGCTGGACCCAAAAGCCTCCAACACCACCATTTCCTTGGGAGTAGGGTTTTGGGAAGACTATCCACCTTTGTGGCACAGGATTTCTAAGATTTCTCTGAAAGAGACATCCTTAGGTGGAGATCTGAGGGACCCTTCCCCCTTCCTCAAAATCAGTGTCTTCTGTGATGGATTATTTTGGGAAATTCAGGTTTTTCCTTTTGCACAGTCTCTTCTGGGGAATCTCCTCAGTGGGGTGATCCAGGAGATCTGGGGTTCCAATGGTGGAAGCACCTGAAGGCTTTGCTGGGCTGGCTCTCCTGAGGGTGGCAGTGGTGAGGTTTCAGAGACACTATCCATGGGGTGAAGAGTGGATCCAAAAGAGTGGGAGCAGTGGATCAGAAAGAGTGGGAGCAAAGGATCTCCTGGACATGGAGAGAACGGTCTACACCACCTCAAAAGCAGAAGGGGTCGCAGATGCCAAAGACACTCCACCCGAAAGCAAAGCTACCAGGGCAGAGGATCCCCAAGCCCCCCGGCCCTCCACACTGAAATGAAAGTTGTGGCCAAGCTGAACGCTAATGCTCTGAGGGGAAGTGATGGTTCTAAAAACTGCGGAGTCAAGGTCACCCCCTCTGAGTCACTGTCACGGTTTGGCTCCGAGAGCCACTCTGCCCAGAGACAGTCTGGACTGAGCGAGTCAGGGAAGCTGCCAGGTTCAGAGAGAGAATCACTATTGGCTCCGACACCTTGAGTCTCGGGGCCTTCAGATCAGAGGACTCAAGCAGGAGGTCGGATTGGAGAAGAAGCTACTGGTCTGAAAGGTAATGGTCTGTCCACGGACACAGTAGGGAAGGAGCTGGTAAGACCCCCATCTAGCTCTGTGTTTGACAGAACTGACTCATCTATCTGTCCACCTCTGATTCAGAAAGTCTATGGAAGGACCTGACAGAAGATGCTATAGGTGGTGGCCTGGATGTAGTCTTGGGGGAATCCCTCTAAGGAGGAGGCGGCTTTGAAGGCAGGGGAGCTCAGAACCGATTGCACAGACTTACTTGGATCAGAGGGTTTCTGACCCAATGCCCTAGGAACCTTAGATGGAGGCTCATCAGAAGAGGCTGCCTTTCCTGGAAAACATTTAATGTGTTCCCGGACATCTCCATGCTTTTCAAGGGTGGTTGAGTCCCTGATGTAGAAGAACCTGCAGACGGGGCCGAAGAAGGTAGGAGGACCTTCAGAACAAGTTTAATTTCTTCTGTTGGCCAATGCTCTCTGGTGAAACCCCTTGCAAATAAAGCAGGGGGCTTTGAGGTGAGCAGGGCCGTGACAATATATGCACTCCTTGTGGGCATCAGATGAGGGGCTCTTGTGCCCACAGGAAGTGCACTTTTTAAAGACTAAAGGCTTATCAGACATTTTTTTAAAAGTTAAGTAGGTAAGGAGAGAGGAAAGGAAACTAACTCCTGCCAAACAAACACCCAGTGATCACTATTTTAAAAAGAAAAAAATATGAAGACTTTTTATTTTCTTTAACATAGAAAAAGGATAGGAAATAAGGATATAGTACTATAAAAAATGAACAGGAAGAAATTTTGAACTTCTCTGTTGATATCCAAATGGAGCTCGAGAAACAGGATCACTACTTTTTTCCTATAAGCGGCAAACAAGCTCTAAGGTAATCTGGGGGAATGAGGCATTATGGTAGGAAAGGAGCTTGAGCTTTGGAGCCTAAGCTTTAAAAAGCGGGAGAGTCCGATCCAAAGGTCAGATCCGAAACCACACACTGAGGAACAAATGAAAATGACATCAGATCTGAAGTTATTTACGTATCTAAATATATTCAGTAGTAGAGGAGACAAGAAAGAGTAGCACTAACAAATTTTGACTTAGCTTGAAGGATCTCACTGGACTGTAAGCAACTGCAGCAAATGAGGCCTGGGGAAATGCAGTTATGACAGGGCATTATGGGTAAAGGAGGCGCAGCTCGAATACTGAAAATTCTGAGATGCCGGCTTTGGATCAGAGTTGGATCCAGTAACCCATGTATTGAGATGGATGGAAAAGACATCAGATAATTTGCTTAGAGAGACAAAAAGAGGTGGCATGGACCGCTGCACTAGTAATCAGTTCCAAGACCCCATTATTAGTTACTAGGAAAACAATCCTGTTTATCAGTAGATTTAAAGTATAGTTGTGTACACTTAACATAAACGTACATGTTAAGACTGTATTCACTGTTGCAGTCATCACAATTGGGGTTTATCTGCCTGCAGGTAGCCCTCAGCCGGCCTGAATACCAGAGTCTTCGGATTTCTGCGTCGGATGCTGTCGCTTCTTCTATTACGTCAGGTCATCAGGGGTATAAAACATGCAGCCAACATCATTACATCAGTTTTTCTACTGTTGCAGTCATCACAATTGGGGTTTATCTGCCTGCAGGTAGCCCTCAGCCGGCCTGAATACCAGTCTTCGGATTTCTGCGTCGGATGCTGTCGCTTCTTCTATTACGTCAGGTCATCAGGGGTATAAAACATGCAGCCAACATCATTACATCAGTTTTTCTTGCCCCAGATGCTAGGTGCCCCCACAATGGGAAGAAATTATATAATATGGAACACCCCCAGCAAAAAACAAATACACATGATAAAAAATATACCAAACAAAAAGGAAAGGTAGAGCCAAGAGAAGTCTGGGGGTTGGAGGGAGGGTAACCAAGACTGCAACAGTGTATACACTCGAACATCTATATTTAGGTAAGTGTACACAACTGTACTATGTTCATGTTTCACTGTTGCAGTCATCACATTTGGGTAGATTCCCAAAGCTAAGGAAGGGTGGAGGCAGTTAAAGAGCATTAGGGTTAGCAATCAGGCCCTGTAAGACTGCTATGGTAAATCCAGCTCTAGACTTGGAAAAGATAGGCAGGTGTAATGCTTGGAGAATGTATGCACAGAGCTCCAGGTGGCAGCTTCCAGGATGTCCCTGGCAGGGACTCCTCTGACAAATGCTGTACAGGTAGATGCAGCCCTGGTGCAATGTGATCTTATCCCCTGTGGGGTAGGTTTTTCATGGTGCTTGTAGCAGAAATGGATGCAATGGGCTATCCATTTGGAAATGGTTTGCTTTGAAATGGCCTTCCCCTCTGCCCCTGCAGCAAAAATAACTAGCAATTGGTCAGACTTTGAGAGGCTTAGTTCTGTCCAAGTAGAATCTAAGCTGTATGTGCACATCCACAGAATGCAGTATCCTTCCCCCCTTATTTTGAGGATTAGGGGAAAAGGTAGGCAAATGAATGGACTGGTTTAGAGCCACACTAGAAAACACCTTGGGCATAAAAGATGGATTAGTCCTGAGGTAAACCCTGTCCGCAAGGAAGATAATGAAGGGTTCCACTACCATGAGGGCCTGCAGTTCAGACACTCGTCCTGCTGAAGTGATGGCTAGAAGTAAGGCTGTTTTCCAGAATAGGAATTTCAGTTCTGCTGTAGCAGCTGGTTTGAAGGGTGAATTTTTCCAATACAAAGTTAAGGTCCCAGGCTGGAGTGGGAGCTCTCCTGGGAGGCCTTAGATTTTTGCCCCTGTAAGGAATGGTTTTAGGAGGGGATGAGAGAAGAGGGGTGGCTCAGTATTACAATGAGCTGAAATAGCAGAGGCATGAATTTTAACTGAAGAGAAAGATAGGCCCTTGTGCAGCATTTCTATTAAATAATCCAGAATATGGGGCAAGCTGGGCACCGTTGTACCTCCCCCCTGAGCCTGGCTCCAGGAACAGTATCTTTCCCACTTTTCTGAATAGGATTTTCTAGTACTAGGCCTCCTTGTCTCAAGAATGACATCCAACACCTGCTTGCTGAGGGATGCTAGGGGTGAGTTCAGGGAATTAGCCAGGCTGCGAGGTTCAGGGTTTGAAGCGGAGGGTGCAGAATCTGGCCTGCCTGCTGGGACAGCAAGGAGGGGGGTCCATGGCAGGTCCCATGGCTGTAAGTCCTGTCAGACTGCGCAAAAGGGGATACCAGTGCTGGCATGGCCAGTCTGAGACCATCAGTATTATCCTCGGCTTGTCCTGTTTGATCTTTAGCAGAACCTTTGAGAGGGGAGGTGGGGGGAGGGGGGATAAATTGAGAGGCTTTCCCAGGAAAAGGACAGGACATCCACTTTCCAAGCTTGACTGTGGGGAGTTCTGATGCAGAATTTGTTCAACTGGTAGTTCTGAGGGGAGGCAAACAGGTCTACCTCTGGTGTCCCCCATTCGTTCAAGAACTTGAATATTTTGGGTTCCAGTTTCCATTCTTGTGGGTCTATGAGGTTTCTGCTTAAGTCGTCTGCTAGTGAATTTAGTTTGCCTGGCAGGAATTGAGCTTGTAGGTTCACTTGATAGTTCAAGGCCGTGTTCCACAGAGCCACGGTTAGTCTGCAGAGTGGGTAGGAATGAGTTCCTCTCTGCTTGTTTATGTACCACAGAACTGTGATGTTGTCTGTCTTTACCAGTTGTTGTCCTGGAAGAATACGGTCTTTGAAGGCTGTCAAGAGAATTCTGTACAGCTAACATTTCTTTTTAATTGATATGCAGGTGCATCTGTTTTGGGTTCCATTTACCCTGAATGCACTGCCCTGCCATGTGAGCCCCCCATGCATAGTCTGATGCATCTGTTAGGGTTTGGGTGGCAGGGGGTCCCTTGTTGTGGTAGCAGGCACTGCCCACCAAAGGAACTCTGTCCTTAGGCAAGGAATGATAGGAATCATTGTTTCCAGGTCCTGAGAATGTTGACACCAGAGACATTTTATGTACCACTGAAATTTCCTCATATGCAGTCTTGCATATGAAATTAGTAGAATGCAAGAGGCCATGAACCCTAGGGCCTGCAGTATTTTCCTTGCAGATAGAAGCGTCTTGGTGGCCAGCAGATTGTAGTTTGCCAAATAAATTTGTTTTTCTGGAGTGAGGAATGCCATCTGGGAAGTTGTGTTCAAGCTTGCTCCCAGGAATACAATCTGTTGGCTGGGTACCAGATGTGACTTCTTTTCATTGATGGTGTACCCCAGTGAAGTTGAAGTCTCTTTACAAATTTCAGGTGCTGTAGCAGCAATTCCTGACTGTCCGCCCGAATCAAGCAATCATCCAAGTATGGGTAAATTTGAATTGTTCTCTGCCTGCAATATGGAATGACTAGAGCTAGGCATTTATTGAATACCATGGGCGCAGTAGATAAGCCAAAGGGAAGTGCAGAGAACTGACAGTGCATAGAGCTTGCTCTGAAGCATAGGTATTTCCTGCAAGATTCCCTTATTGGGATGTGCAGATAAGCTTCTTTTAAGTCTAGGGTTGCTAGCCAGGGGTCCTTGACTAGCACAGGAAGCAGCTGTTGGAGAGCAAGCATTTTGAATTTTGGAACCACCAGAAAGGTGTTGAGAATAGACAGATCCAGGAGAGGATACCAAGTGTTTTCTTTTCTGGGTACCAGAAAGAGTGTGGAATAAAAGCCTTGCCCACTTTGTTCTGCTAGGACAGGTTGAATAGCCTTGATACTGAGAAGAGAAAGTACTTGCTGTTGGGCCTCTTCCCACTGGTTTGGGGGAAGGTCTGGCCATCAGCTTGGGGTTGGGAGTGAGTGGAAGTGGAATCTGTATCCCTGGGAAACTATGTTTAAGACCCATCTGTCCTGGGTAATGTATTCCCAGTTTTTGGCATGCAGGGCATGTTTCCCTCCTAAAGGTGCAAGAAAGTACAGTTTTGTACCTACCATAAATGTAGATGCCCGATAGGTATGCATCTGCAGTCATCACATATGGGTTGTCCTGCCTCAGGCAGCCCTTCGGTCGGCCGGATTCCAAAGTCTGTGTCCGGCGTCGGCTGACGTCGCCCCTTCCCCGACGTCAGAGCGCCTGGGGTATAAAAGCATCAGCCGACGCCATCTTCCTCAGTGTTTCTTGCTCCAGATGCCAGGTGCCCTCAAAGAAAGGCTAAATTTGGAGAAATGCAATAAATTCCAAACATGCACAGAAATATATATATATATATATATATATATATACACACACACACACACAACAAATACACCATAATAGATAACCCCAGCTAGCTATGAGAGGGAAAAGTACCCAATAAATACCCAAGAGGGGAAGGAGGGAGGGTAAACCTGACTGCAGATGCATACCTATCGGACATCTACATTTATGGTAGGTACAAAAAGTACAGTTTTGTACCTACCATAAATGTAGATGTCCGATAGGTATGCATCTGCAGTCATAACATATGGGTTGTCCTGCCTCAGGCAGCCCTTCGGTCGGCCGGATTCCAAAGTCTGGGTCTGGCCTCGGCTGATGTCGCACCTTCCCGGACGCCAGAGCGTCTGGGGTATAAAAGCATCAGCCGACGCCATTTTCCTCAGTTTTTCTTGCCCCAGATGCCAGGTGCCCTCTAGGAAGGCTAAATTTGGGTAAATGCAATAAAATTCCAAACATTTGCAAAATTATATATATATATATATATATACACACACATGTATATACAAACAAATACACCATAATAGATTCCCCCAGCTAGCTAAAAGAGGGGTAAACACCCTAGGAGTACCACAGAGGGGTAGGAGGGAGGGTAAACCTGACTGCAGATGCATACCTATCGGACATCTACATTTATGGTAGGTACAAAACTGTACTATGTCCTTCAAGGATGCATCTGCAGTCATAACATATGGGTAGAATACCATAGCCAATCTGGGGGAGGAGGTACTAAGAAAAAGATGGTGTAGTTAAGATCCCCTGCAGGACTGCAGTAGCAAAGCCTGCTCTGGATCTGGAGTATAAAGGAAGATTGTAATGTTTGGTAAATGTATGCACTGAGCTCCAAGTAGCAGCTTCTAAAATGTCCTTGGTAGCCACCCCTCGTAGGAAGGCTGTAGTGGTGGCCATGGCCCTTGTGGAATGAGGCCTGATGTTTGCAGGAATTGACTTTCCATGAAAGGAGTAACAAAATCGAATGCAATTTCCTATCCATTTTGAAATTGTCTGTTTGGAAATTGCTTTTCCTTGCACCCCTGCAGCATATGCTACAAATAGTTGGTCAGTTTTTCTGCTACTTTTAGTTCTGTCCAAGTAGTAGCGTAGTTGTCTGTTTATATCCAGGGTGTGCAGAAGTTTTTCCCCTCTATTCTGTGGATTTGGGAAGAACGTAGGCAAGTGAATAGCTTGGTTCAAGGATACCCTAGATACCACCTTTGGCATAAAAGTAGGATTAGTTCTTAGTGTAACTCTGTCCTGATGGAAGATAAGAAATGGCTGTACTGCCATTAATGCTTGTAACTCAGATACTCTTCTTGCTGAAGTTATTGCCAGAAGGAATGCAGTTTTCCAAGACAGAAACTGAAGATCCGCTGTTGCTGCTGGTTCAAAGGGAGGAAGTGTTAGTTTCTCCAAGACAAAGTTGAGATCCCAAGCAGGTAAAGGGGGTTTTCTTGGAGGTTTGATATTTTTGATCCCTCTCAGAAATTGCTTGAGGAGAGGGTGTGAGAAGATAGGTGGATCCACATTGTATTCTGCTGAAATTGCTGAGGCATGAATCTTAATGGAAGAATAGGAAAGGCCATTGTGGAACAGTTCTGTAAGTATTCCAGAATATGTGTCATGCTTGCCACTGTCACATCTAAGCCTTTTGATGTGTTCCAAATGAAAAATCTCTTCCATTTAGCTGAGTATGTCTTCTTGTGGAAGGCTAGCGAGCTTCCATGATAATGTCCTTCACTCTCTGTGATAAAACATTTTGCTTTGGATTTAAGGGATTTTCCAGGCAGATAGCTGCAGTGTTTTTAAGTTGGGATGCATGATCTTGAAATTGTTCTGCGTCAGAAGAAGAGGCCATGGTTTTGCCTGTGACATGCTCCTCAATAGTGGATACCAGTGCTGCCTTGGCCAGTCTGGAGCTATTAGAATCACTCTTGGCTGTTCCTCCCTGATCTTCAGTAGAACCTTGTACGTTAAAGGGAGAGGTGGAAAGGCATATACTTTTAGAGCTTTCCAGCTGAAAGAGAGAGAGTCCACCCTCCATGCTTGTGGGTGGTATGTCCTTGAGCAGAATGTCCTCAGTTGATGGTTGAGGGGGGAGGCGAATAGATCTATCTCCAGCGTTCCCCATGCCTTTGTTATGAGTTGGAAGATGTCTGGGTGCAGCATCCATGGTAGTTCTGCTTAAACTGTCTGCCAGTGTATTTTCCTTTCCTGGCACGAACTGGGACTGCAGTTGAATATTGAGTTTCAGGCAAAGCTCCCATATATTCATAGCCAGCCGGCATAGAGGGTAGGAGTGTGTGCCTCCCTGCTTGTTTATGTACCACATGACCGTGGTGTTGTCTGTCCTTATTAACAGGTGGCCTTAATGGAGGAAGGGTTTGAAATCCTCGATTGCATGCATCACTGCCAGCATTTCCTTTTGGTTTATGTGCATGTGCAGCTGTCCTTGAGACCATAGGCCTTGGATACATTTGCCCTCCATGTGTGCTCCCCATCCTCGGTCTGAAGAGTCCGTGGTGATGGTTTGTTTTGTTTTTGGCTTGTTGAAAGGCAACCCTCTGTTGGACTGGCAGGCCTGAGCCCACCACAGGAATTCCTTTTGAAGGCAAGGAATGATTGGTATCAAAGTTTCTAAACTGTGACTGTGTTGAGACCATACACTCCTTAGGTACCATTGTAATTTTCTCATATGCAGCCTGGCCTGTGGTATCAGAATTATGCAGGATGCCATGTAACCCAGGGCCTGCAGGATTTTCCTTGCAGTAAGCCGAGCTTGTCTTGTCAGATTCATGAAGTAATCTGGAAGTTGGTTTTGTTTTTCTTCTGTGAGAAAGGCCATTTGGGTGGTTGTGTCTAGATCCGCACCCAGAAAGGTTATCCTTTGGGATGGAACCAGTCTTGATATTTGGATGTTGACTGTGAATCCCAATGCCTGTAGTAGGTGGATGGCATAGGCCAAGTCTTTTATCAAATTTACCTTGTTGTCCGCTTGTATAAGGCAGTCGTCCAGATAAGGGTAGATTTGAATACCCTGAAGTCTGCAGTATGTAATTACTGATGCCAGGCATTTCGTGAATACTCTGGGCGCAGTAGATAAGCCAAAGGGCAATGCTGAGAATTGATAATGCTCTGATCCTGCAAGAAATCTGAGGTGTCTTCTGCAGTTTGGTCGAACAGGGACGTGCAGGTATGCCTCCTTGAGATCTAGAGTCACCAGCCAAGACTCCTTGCCCAACATGGGAAGAAGTTGCTGTAGGGTCAGCATCTTGAATTTTGGCACAATGAGGTAAGTATTCAGTGCGGACAGGTCGAGAATAGGCCTCCATTGATTTTCTTTTCTTGGTACAAGGAATAGTCTGGAGTAAAATCCTTGGCCTTGCTCTGATAGTGGTACCTGTTCTATAGCTTTCATTTGAAGCAAGTTGTTGATCTGCTTTAAAGCCTCTGCCCTCTGATTTGGTGGTAGGTTTGGCATTCCATTTCTTTTTGGCAAAGTGTGGAAGTGGAACCTGTATCCTTTGTCTATTATTTGCAGTGTCCATGTGTCCCTTGTAATATAATGCCAATTTTTTGAGAATAAGGCAAGCTTTCCGCCCAAGGGTGCTTCCAGTTGAGCCCTGGTGGGCGGAATCAGAGTAAAGTCATTGAGCCTGTCCTGGTGTAGTAGTAGTTGTTGCTGCTGTTGCACTACCTCTCTGGTTGGCAGGCTGCCACTGACGGCCTCTGTAAGAGCCCCTGGATTGGCCTCTGCCTCTGGGGCGTCTGTTTCTGCCTCTCTGGGCTCTGTCCGAGTCTGGAAAGGACAAATTCTTAGTAGGCCAGTTTCTGCTGAATCTCGGTGGTTGTACTTGTAGGAAATCCTTAACAGTTTGCACAGATTTTGCCTTTTCTTCATACTTTAAGACCTCCTGAGCAGAGGAGCCAAATAAATTTTGTTTCTCCATTGGAGCATCCAGGAGTTTAGCTTTAACATGGTCTGGCAAAGATTGTTCCTTCAGCCAGGCATGCCTACGAATAACTGCCCCAGTCATAGCTGACCTAAATGAAGCCTCCAATGCATCATAACCACACTAAGGAATGATTACTAACCTGCTGTGTGTTGTGTACTAAATCCTGAAGGGATTTACGGTCAAGGGGCTCAGGAGAAGAAAGCGTCTTGTTCAGTTCATCTAACAAATACTCTTGGTACTGTATCATATGAAACTGACAATTTAATGCCCCGACGGAAAGAGTTGCAGAATTATATACCTTCTTTCCCCATCTCTCTAAAGCTCTAGACTATCTTTCAGAAGGTAGAGGATTTTTGGCAGTGGCAGCCGCAACCCCTTTAGGGCCCAGAGTAATAGTTTCAGGGTCTGCAGAATGGGCTTTATACAGATGAAAATGAGAATCCAGGACCCTGTAGTATCCATCAGGTTTGGCAGGGGCCGGGGGGAGAGTATCAGGGGCTGTACTGACATCATTGTACACATCATCAATTACATTCAAAACAGGAGGTATAGCCAAGGGCCTATGCTGAGGCAAATGTAAAAAGGTCCCTAATCTTTTTCTAGAATCAGAGAATTCCTGACCCTGCCATTGAAAATGCTCTCTCATGGAGTGTAGAGTCTCACCAACGGAAAACTCTTCAGGAGGGGAGGCCGAAGGGATAGATTCTTCAGCATCAGAATCCTCATAGGGCGAATAAGCCTCCTCCTGGTGGTCTGACAACTCAGAACCATCCGAGGACTCATCTGAAGAGTGTGGGTCAGAAGGCTCAGTCCTGGGCCTTTTGTCTGGTGGAGGGTGAGAGGCCCTGTCCGGGTGAGGTTGTGAGCCTCTAATTAAAGAAATAAGGTCCTCTGCAAGGCTGAGGATCTGAGAACTAGAGGAAGGCCTCTGGGAGGTAGTCTTGGGAGGCAACGCTTTAGAAAGTTTAGCAGCTTTAGCCCTAGAAAAGGCCTTAATGGACATGGAAGCAGGGGGCCTAGCTGCCCCACGTGCAGGGGTAGATATGTCCAAAGGTATGGTGTCGGACATATTCTGGGCACTGGTTTCGGTAGCCGACTCAGCCGGGGCCTCCCGGGCCACGGTGGTCGGTTGAGTGGATTCGGATGAAGGAATCTCCGAGGACTCGGTTTCGGCCGAAACAGAGACACTCGCGGTAGGCCTTACCGTGGTTTCAGCCAAAACCGCGGGCCGTGAGTGTCGGTCCTTGTCCTTCTGTTTTTTCACCAAATGTGATGTCGGAGTCTCCGACGGCATTTTATATGCAAAACTAGCCCCAAAAAATTCCTCTGCAAACTCCGACCGACGTCTAAGAGTTCGTCGGTTGAAGGAAGCACAGGCTGAACAGGACGATACGTCGTGGTCTGGGCCTAAGCAAGGAAGGCAGTAGGAATGGAAATCCTTATGAGGTATTTGTTTCCCACAAGTTAAACAATTATTTACTTTATCTGACATCGGCTGAGGCAAGAAAGAGTCCCCAACGGGGTACTTAGCTTTTTCGAAGTTTTCGGTAGCTGAAATCACTGGATCTGACCGACCGGCACTTGCGAACAGCTTCTGCTTCGGGCACCGCGCAGCAAGAAAGACTGAAGAAAATGGCGTCGGCTGATGCTTTTATACCCCAGACACTCTGACGTCGGGGAAGGTGCGACATCAGCCGAGGCCAGACCCAGACTTTGGAATCCGGCCGACCAAAGGGCTGCCTGAGGCAGGACAACCCATATGTTATGACTGCAGATGCATCCTTGAAGGACATCTGTACTATGTCCTTCAAGGATGCATCTGCAGTCATCACATATGGGTAGAATACCATAGCTAATCTGGGGGTGGAGGATCTATGTAAAGGATGGTGTAGCTAAAATGCCCTGCAGGACTGCCGTAGCAAAGCCTGCTCTGGACCTGGAATATAAAGGTAAATTGTAATGCTTGGAAAATGTATGCACGGAGCTCCATGTAGCAGCTTCTAAAATGTCCTTGGTAGCCACCCCTCTTAAGAAGGCTGTGGAGGTGGCTGTGGCTCTGGTGGAATGAGGTCTAATGTTAGCTGGCACAGTTTTTCCATGGAAGGAATAACAAAAACGAATGCAATTCCCTATCCATTTTGAAATTGTCTGTTTGGGAATTGCTCTTCCTTGTGCACCAACAGCATATACTACCAACAGCTGGTCAGTTTTTCTGTAGCTTTTAGTTCTGTCCAAGTAGTAGCGCAACTGTCTGTGTATGTCCAGGGTGTGCAGACGTTTCTCCCCTTTGTTTTGTGGATTTGGAAAGAAGGTAGGCAGGTGAATAGCTTGGTTTAATGAGACCCTGGATACCACCTTTGGCATAAATGAAGGATTGGTTCTCAATGAGACTCTGTCCTGATGAAAAATAAGAAATGGCTGTACTGCCATGAGGGCCTGTAACTCAGATAATCTTCTTGCTGAGGTTATGGCCAGAAGGAAGGCGGTCTTCCAAGACAGGAACTGTAGTTCTGCAGATGCTGCTGGTTCAAAGGGAGGCAGAGTTAGTTTTTCCAACACGAAGTTAAGGTCCCAAGTAGGCACTGGAGGTTTCCTTGGAGGATTGATGTTTTTAATTCCTCTT